>NW_009712259.1:0-13524 GCF_000703405.1 Apaloderma vittatum
TTTTCTTCAGTTAACACAGTCTCTTACAAAGGGGCAATGGGTACAAGCGGGAACACAGAAGGTTCCACAAAAATATTAGAAAAACTTTTTCCCTGTGAGGGTGACAGAGCCCTGGCCCAGGCTGCCCAGGGAGGTTGTGGAGTCTCCTCTGGAGACATTCAAAACCCACCTGGACGCGTTCCTGTGTGACCTGCTGTAGGTGATCCTGCTCTGGCAGGGGGGTTGGAGAGATGATTTTTCAGGGTCCCTTCCAACTCCTAGCATTCTGTGATTCTGTGACTCTGTGATTTATTCTCCACAGATACTGCTGCATATCTTGTCAAGATCATTTTGCAACTGGCCTTGACCCGTGGTGTCTGGTTAAGTAATGCCCATTTGGTCTGAACTGTAGGGCAGGGTTGCCTTCCCCTGGTTCATGATCTGCAGGTTCATTTGCAAGTGCTGCAGCGATCTGCATGTCTGGAGGGCAAGAGGGCGTGCACCAGCAGTGAGGACATGCACCTTGCTATGCCACATAAAAAAGAGCTTCCCTGCCCTTGACTTCTCTCACCCATGCAGCCGGGGTGAGCAGCACCAGCATCTCTCTGTTGGAGCCTTTGTGACAGATTTCAAGATTTCTTTCTGTATATGCTTAATTTCTCACTGCTCAAATTAATTTCTCCACTTTTAATTTTTTTCTGCTGACTTTAATGAAGCTTTCCCAAGGCTTCTAGTCTCGATGACCTTTCTAAGAAGAAACACGAATCAGTTTGTTTCCCCAGGCAGTTTTTCCTAATTTCTTACAGCTCTGTTGACAACACATTCCCACCTCCCTCTAATTTTCTCTGGATATGACGATTTGTCTCCTAGCTCTAGAGGGACTAATCAATATCAGGAGGATATTGATGAGCCTTCTGCGCTCCTTTCTGGAGAAGCAGTTTTGTCCTGCTTAAGAAAACTCCAGAGAGGGTCTGTTAGACACAAACCAGAGCGAATTACTACCTTCCATGAGCCGACCATTTACACGTCTGCTGTTTTCCTTATGCTGATGCTTTCAAAGTTTCAAAGTCAACCACTAGTATCTTCTCACCCGACTGCTGAGATTCCTGTTGAGGACCATCATATGGCTTTTTTTGGCACTATGATGTGTCACGCTTTTTGCAGACAAAGTAGAAGGCATTTGGAGATGACCATCTGAGGTATCAGCTGAAGCTCACGTCTTCAGACATGTTCTCCTGCCTTAAAGTGACAGCCTAGATGACTTGGCAAGGGTGACTCAGGACATCTGTGGCAGTGTCAACTCAAGTCTGGTTTCCTGTGTCCCATGCTAGTGCCCTAAACAGAGAATTATTGGTAGTTTGTTCTGTAGGAATTTGAGAGAGGAGACAGGGATTTCTGAAAACAAAACCTCACTTCTTCAAACCTTTTTAAAGGCTGTGGAGATAATTCTTTCTTACAAAATGGGACCAATATAAGCAGGGCAAAAATAGCAGTAACCTTCAACTCAGGTTGGTCTGCAACTAGAACTGCCTTTCCCCAATTCCCCCTATCTTTTTCCACTTCCAAACTGAGGGCATTTAAAGAACAACAAAGCCTCAAAGGCTATTCAGAGGGTCTGGATTTCTGGCATCACTTGATCTACTGCAGAGGAGCAATGTTTCTGTATTCAGATGACTCGCTGACTCTGTCATAGCTCTGGTAAAACGCCGTTAAAATTAGTTATTTCTAATGACATATTCCAATGCAATGGAGATTCCTGGGTAGACTAATTTGCTTTGAGGATTGCATCATCCTGAAGGAAGTGTAGCCAGAGAGATTTAAAACAAAAGTGGTCTGTCTCCAGGCTGAGCTGTGGTACTTGGCAGTAATACTACTTTCTGCTGAGCCCAACATGCTGTTTTAACATACTGTTCCCCTCCCTGTAATGTCATGCTGGAAGGATGACATTTCTTGTCTCCCGATCTGTAAAAGATACTGGATGAGCTATTCAAGCTACCAGTGTCCTTGAATGGGGTTATTAGTCCACGTGGGATCTTGTACTGTGAGTATTACCAGGATTTCAAGGGGAGTGTTCAGGAAAGAAAATGTTAAAATAGAATCTCTTATTGTTGAAGCAAAAACCATTGAAAACTACTCATAAATTTGTTATAGGACTGACATAGTTATCCCTGTTCCCATTCCAGTATTATATTAGGTAGCATCAGAAGTGAAGAGGTAAATTAGTATTCCCAGGAGTGGGGAAGGATTTCTTTGCCCACATGTAGGATTCACACAGGGGAAACAATCTTATGGCACATATTTTCAAACCAAAAAACTGATATACATCCCTCACTACCTGGGGGACACACCTCTGGGTATTGACTTTGTGACAGTTAATGTTGGTGAAGGGGCAAAAGGTATGTGCTGACTGTCTGTGAGAGAGCAGATAACTGGACAGTCAGCCCTAATAACGTTCACAAAAAATGTGGATAAACAACACTGGTAAGTTCCTACCTGTTGTTGAAGGTCCTGAGAGGGTTCTGCTGGAGGTTTGAAGTGTTGGTACTTCTCAGTCTTCCTCTGTAAGGCCCTGAAATGCCAAGGGAGGAGCATCTAACTCTTTCTTCCATCCATTTATAACAGCACCTTGATCAATGCTTGTGTCTCAGGTGAACGATGAACACATCAGGTCTACTGTAGGAAATGTGAATGGTGGCTGCAAGTGGGTTAGAGCCAAACAAAGAGTTGATTTTTCTTTTCTGGCGTAAGAGAGCGACCGGAGTAGAAGGAAAAGAGATACTTTGGACTGAGTGACAATAAGTTGTGTTTGTTTTCTGTCTTTCTTTTGAGATCACAACTAATGAAAATGTTGCCTGTCAAAGAGCATCTGGATGGCACTCTTAGTCATATGGTTTAGTTTCAGGTAGTCCTATGAGGAGCAGGGAGTTGGGCTCAGTGATCCTTATGAATCCCTTCCAGCTCGAGATATTCTATGATTCTATGTTGTCTTTTAAAGAAAAAAATTGGTGGGAAAAATAAATATATAATTTCACTTTTTGACAAATCCACAATAAAATCACAGAGTTTTATAATGAAAACTGCATATCAGCTTGATAAAAGGACTGATACACGGAAAGTACTCATTACGGTACATTCCTGATATTAGTTGTCATGTGATGGGGATATGGGAGTGGATATGGATGGGCAAAATGGTCATAGGATTTGTGTTACATAATATTCTTCATCTGTTGCTCTCCAACAGAAGAAAGAAGAAACTCCTGGAAACCTGTCCAGAAAACAGGGGATAAGATGCCCTGTGATGGACTAACCCCCTTGGGATCCCTAGTACATCCACGCTTGCTGTCATGGTTAAGATTGTCAAAAAGTGATTTCTAAGCAGTCTCTGCTGAAATGTAAGGCTATCGCACCTACATTATGTGTTCCTTCCCACCCCACAAAGGGTTTATTAATTAAATTGCATAACATTTCTGCCTAGTATTTAAATGTTGTGCATGGATTATCTTCATAGTTCATTATCCATTCCTACAGAGATCAAAAAGCATGGCTCTGGCTCCAAGGAATATCTCGGTTAAAAAATGTAATGTTTTTGTTGCACTGATCTGCTAACTACCTGTAATCAGAGCTACATCTGCCCACTCCATCAGCTGCGGGCAGCTTCTACCTCTGCAGATCAGCCTTGAACAGGAGCTGCCTGATGAATTTATGCTCGGGTTCCAAGGACTTCTGTGGGATAACTGATCAATTAAAAGCAGAGTCATTTAATCTGCTTTAGATACAGTTTTGATGATGAAATTTAGAAGTGCTTAAGTTTAAAGTTGGCAGTTGCAGGTTTCTTTTATAATCACTGGAACAATCACTCCAGGATCCTCTTACATTTTCTTGGTGAAAAAAAAATCCCTTTCTAGAGGGAGGTTCTTCTGACCTTTCTCAGATGCTTATTTTAGGATGAGATCACTTCCCGTCTCGCCGTCAGCTGTAAATGACGCCAGGGGTGAATCTGTCCCAGTTAGACTTTTGAGTACTGAAATTAGGGTGGATGGGCTGCACCCTGCCAAGCCCCCCTATGTGAGCTGGACACAGGACACCCTGGCTCCCAACTGGGGACCTCTGGACATCCAAAACTGAAGATGAGTTTGCAAGGCAGGTAGCAGGTGCAGGAGAACAACAACCCCCCATCTATTTATTTAGAAATGGAGCCCATTGGGTATAATCTTGTTGGACAATGATAACATGGACTTCATGGAGGTGCTTTCTATAGAGTCAGTCTTCAGAATTGTTTCCACAGCCCATGAGAGTCTGGCTGAACTGGGAATACAGTCTGGGAGGCTTCAGCATCTCTTCTGCTCTGTAATAACACACTTCAAGCAAAAGGGATCGTGCTCTTCACCTGCAAGAGCAAGAGAACCTGAGGAAGGCAAGAGCTCAGCATGCTAACGAGCTGCATGCCTTTGTTACTGAGGCAATACAATCTCTTTGCACCTACTATTCCTTCCTGTGCCCATTTATAAGTGTTTCCACAATGCAAGTAGTGTTGTTCAGAGTTCTCTGTGTCTGATGTTTTTTCAAGCTCTGTTATACTATTATCTGGAGCGTATTAACCCCTAGGTGCTTCGTTTTTTTAAATGTATAAGAGATGCCAGAGGGAGGGTGAGGGAAAATGATACCTAATCCTGCTTAAAAAAATAGCAGAATAATTGCTCTTTAACACAATTTTCTGTCACCTTCACTGCAAGCTCCCTTTGCTCTAATGCCCAGAATTAAGAGATATACTCGGCTAAGTTGCTGCAATTCAAAAAACATGCACACACACACACACACATACACACACACAAATAAATCGGTGCCCAGCAGTTCCCTATGGTACAATTGTTGGAAACGCAAACCATTTTTAAACTGATACCAGAAATGAACTTTTATTTTCAATCATATTTACTGTAAATTAGAAATTACTCAGTAAAATGCAATCTGTTAGGCAAAATGCATCCTGTCACTTTCAATTAACCAGCTAAAAGGTTGTTAATGAATAAATATTGACTTTTAGAGGAAATGCTTCTTAACCAGCTGCAGATCCATGTGCATGATATTTGACAAATGATCAATACGGAGCTGGTACACTCCAGCTAACCTGGAGGTAACTGTTCAGAATTTCTTGGCACAGCATTAAATGACAAGTCGCACAGTGGCCCGGCTGCAGGGATAGAGAAAAGAGATGCTGGGATATTGCAAAGCTGCCTTTCGTTGATGCATCCGAATCTGCTGCCAATTCCAGAATTGCACACCTAAGAGCATAAACTTGGAGACACAAATCAGCCATTTAAGCACCTGTGCAACTTTCACTTGATTTTTTGAAGCCTTGAACGTCAATGAAAGCTGAGACAGCCCAGCCCCCTTCCAAGTCAGACCTTTTATTAGATACTGAAAATGTGCATTTAGGTGCTGTACGGATTGACTCTTTAGGCTTTTACAGGCTTGTCTGTCAACTGTGTCTAGAAAAAGAGCCCACAACGACAGTCCAGGTCTTTACTGTCTGGTGCGTATTGTGGCTAACCCAGAAAACAGAATCCTTGAGCCAAATGCTATCGTGGAACACTGAGTCTCAAGATCCAGCAGAACTATTTGAGTTGGAACATCTATGAGTAAGGGAGAGCCAGGAGGACAGGAGGATCTCGTGGTAGAGAGGTGGATCCAATAGTAGACAGGAGGTTCCCATGATGAAGGGGCATGACTGGGGTTCAAATCTTGGCCCCAGGTAACATTTCCAGGGCTGGTGGTTTAGTTGCTCTAGCTCTAATTTGTGTGTGAAAGAGAGATTTTAGTGGGACTGTTTAACAGGACTGTGGGTGGAAGGGTCCCTAGCAAGTCAGAAGCCTCTGGATCCCTAGTGTGGAGTCAATTAAGCTTCCAGTAACTTCAGTCACTTGATGTGACATGCCATGAGAAGCAGTCCACAGCATGGCCTGCAAAACGCTATGTTGTATTACATGACTTCTCTAGGGACTAAAGCTCTGCTTTCCCCAGAACATGATAGGGTACATGGCTTGGGGAGAGGTGAGGATGGAGGAAGGCTTCCATGCCGTGGGAGGCTATTGGAGCTTCTTGGGATGACCAAGACTGTCAAGCACACATCGTTGCAGTCTTTGTTTATTCTTCCATATTATCTATGCATGAAAAGAAAAGTTTCTTGATTCCATGCTTCAGCACATCCAGTTGGCCCTACACTAAAAAAAAATACTTTTCAACCTATTGTTACTAAAAACAATGTAAAACATGACAGCTGGATATTGTCTTGGAGTTTAAAGAGTTAAGTGTTTTCCCCCATGTTAGTATTTCAAGTGTTTTTCTTCCTTGAATAGAAACAGTTGTCTCTGGCTCCCTGGGCTGAAGATGATCAAGATTATGAAGCTCATAGATACTTTGCTGCTTTGGCATCCAAATGGGAATGAGACCATCAGCTGGGACTCTTCAGGAGACCATCAGCAAGATCACTGTTTGAACTAAGCCAGTAGCTGTAGAAGTTAAAAGAGGCCTTGCGGAGATGTATTAGCCCTGTCTTAGATGGGAAGGATAGTCTTTATTCTAAATATCCTACTGATCATGCTGATATAGTGAGTTAGATTGGTTTTGTTATGTGAGGGCTCAAAATTTATTCTATTTGCCCTTGTGGTACTTGTGACCCTGCAGTGTCACAGGGCTGTGCTGTCTTGCTGTTTCAGATGTATTTGCTCCTTTCTTTCTGCCTGTCCTCTTCACCTACCAGATACTTTTACCCTTGACTAGAACAACATGGACAAACTTTGGGATCCATCTGACATCTAAGTACATGTTAGCGAGGTGCTGTGCCCAATCTAACAAGCCCCGTTTCTCAGCAAGACTATTCAGTCCACTTCTGATGTCCAGCTTCTGGCTCTGAGGTGACACATTCAGTGCTCACCAGAGTATTTATGATGTATGTCCTAGTCCATGTTGAAGGTAGGACATAAGAGACTTCTTGCCTGAAGAAGGTGTTGTGGGTCTTGATCTCTTCTCCCAAGTAAAAAGTGATAGGATGAGAGGAAATGACCTCAAGTTGCGCTAGAGGAGATTTGGGTTGGATATTAGGAAAAAATCTTCACTGAAAGGTTGTCAGGCATTGGAACAGGCTGCCTAGGGAAGTGGTTGAGTCACCACCTCTAGAGGTATTTAAAACAATTGTAGACGTGGCACTTAGGGACATGCTTAGTGGTGGCCTTGGCAGTGTTGGATTGTAGGTTGTGCTTGATGATCTTAAAGGTCTTTTCCAATGTAAATGATTCTATGATTCTATAACTCAATGATTTTTTTGATAGACCAGGAATTTGGAGTATAAATGAATATTTGGAGGCTCTTTCTGAAAATTATAAAGGAGTTTTGTTGTTCACTGAAAGGAAAGCACATGCATGGATTACATTTATACCCAAAGTCAAATGCAAGGAACCCTGCCTTCCATGTAAACGCATTGCTAGATCTTTCTCCAGCTCTTGTTTCTTGTACACAGCAAGAACTTGTACATGATGACTCTCTTTCCTTCTGATTGCTTTAATTTCTATTCCTCAGATGCACCTGGATTCTTCTCATATTCTTGTTCAGGTGATAAGTAATGCAGCACAACAGTAAAACCTAACAATACTGTGCAGGGACCAATAAAGCTGAGCTAAGAACTGCTGGGCTTTTCTCTTCTTCGTTGGCTGTTAAATGTGATTTCTATTATCTCACTGTTATATGGAACCTGTCAAAGCCCCATAGTCTTGCTGCTCACTGTTCCACTAGAAAGAAAAGACTCCATAAATTACCATACCTTTTGCTACTGAAAGGTGTGTAAAACTATTCTATCTGATTCATGGTCTCCTTTATCATAAATGATAGTGGAAATGCGGAAGATTAGGAAGGTCAGATGAGTTTGGGATATCAGGCCAAATCTTTAAATCTTCTGAGCCTACTGTATTCTCACCATTATCCCTAGACCTGTGTCAACCTATGTCTTCCTCTCGCGTGCTCCACATCCAGTTCATCTTTCCCATAACGTCCCCTGTTTTGGGACCCTGCTGGCCAAAGCTACCAAAACTGCAATAATCCAATGTATGCCAGAGATTTATAGCTAGGCCCTGCGGACCTCTGCACTCAAACTATTTCCTCATGCCCCTGCATAGACAACAATGGGTGATAGGTATGTTGAAGAATGATTGAGAAGGTCATTACCTGTACAAAGTGTCTTAACTAATTAATTCAAGTATAGTCTCATGCTAATTAATTCAGATATAGTCTCTTCAGGAACTCTTTCTTGAACATCTGTATAAAACTGCCTTGCATGGCATATAGGACCTGACATACACCTCAAGGCACTTCAAGGTGGCAGTTTTAGGTGTCTTCATTCTATCTGTGTGAGGAGGCTTTATTATTAAACTTCACACGGTAGTATCACTTACTAACCACACTCGTCTACCATTCTCTTGTTTCTGCTCTTTTCAGCACAACTCAATTTCTACCTAGTCAGATTTTACCCAGCAGCACTGACTTAGAAGGTGGCTTTTGGTAACAAGGGCTTTTGGTTGAGCCCTTGCTAGGGGCCCTAAGTTCCTTCTCTGGAGCTGTGCTGGTGGTGGCTGTAAAACAGAGAGAGGGGGACATGAGCGTTTAAGGTATATGCCATATAGGAAGGAGACTGTCTCTTTGGTAAGGGTCCAAAACTTCAATATGATCAGATTTCTTCAGCTGGCCATTTGTAGAGAGATTGAAATATCAGGGGTATAATGAAAATCTCCAGGGACACATCCCTCATCCTGTGCCAAAATCCTCATCGTCCCAGTGCTGTTACCAACAAAAGGGCATAACATTACTACTTAATTTTGATGTTGCAGACTAAACTGGCAATGATTGGGCCATGTTGTGTTATATACTGAACAAATAAGTGAAGCTGCATCTCCTGCCTCAGGGAATTTGTAAGATGTGCAAGGCATGGCAAAAATTGCTGGCTTATAGGGGAGAATCTCCATGGAAAACTTTGACATTTTCCCGTCTCTGGGCTCTCTCCTCAGCTCCCTACACTAGCACAACAATCATCAGAATTTTTGGTGGAACTTTTATACAAATCAAAGTTACTTTATGGGAATTGGTGTGGGCAATGGGAAGGAGCCAGTAGATCAGCTCTGGTTCTCAACCAGAACAGAAGGATCCTAGCAGATAAGATATATTAAAAACCATTGAAAGAAAATACTAAAAGGATAAGGGATAAAGTACCCTGTGATTACTCTGAAATGCTGCACATCTTTTTTCCAGCCTGCTCCTGCCCTGACTGTCCTTCTCCTGCCATTGCAATCTCACCTGAGCCAAGACCTGATCTCTGGGGTCTTTGCATGAAGATAACCAATGTCACACAGACTCTTGTGGTGCTCAAATTTACTCTCAGTTGGGCTACCCAGGATCTAGTGACTCCTTCCAGCTAGGAAGTAGGCAGCAACTTGCACCCTGGACCTAGCACTGGGAGATGAGGGGGAAAAGTGGAGGATATGTGCTGAGTCAGACCTTACTGGAAACAGGTTGAGATCTGTACAGTCCTGCTTAGCTAACACCTTTTTGTAGGGGGAAAGGACATGCAGAGTGTCTGATTTCATATTTGAATAAAGGTAAATCTTGAACTAGTAAACATACAAGGAGGGAGAGGCAGAGCTTCATATTCACAGTCGTCTCTGTACCCAGTGGAGAACATGTTGTGGAGCAGCAGGACTCATCAAGATTTTTTTTAAGGGAATCATTTCCCTGTGTGTGCAGCAGGGAAAGACAGCAGTCTTGTCATCCTCTTAGGAGTTTCTTTTCGGACATGCTCTTAAATAAGAGAGGATAGTGATTAAATTCCTTCCCTGGGAGCTTGCCTTTCTGGGACAAATGAAAAAAGGAAAGCGAACATGTAAACAAATATTAAACAGATAGACCAGCCCCCCATATTTAATCCGGCTCTGGGCTGTTACTTGGCTTACCTTTGGACGGAGATACATGTGTTTGTGTTTCTGTGCTCGCTTCTGTTTGCATCAGTCTTTCTGCAGCCTCCTTCCCTCTTTATCTTACTACCAATTGCTCTTTCTCCTTGTTCCTGAGTAGTACAGCAAACCACAAATATTGAAGTGGGACTTTTGCTGTCAAGAGTTCCTCTCCAAATGGGTTTGGAGGTGATGTCTGTTTATCCAGAACAGCCTTTGAGTCCATGCAGAGGTTGGATAGCGAGGTCAGAGTTTTCTCCTGCAAAGGATACAAACCCACATAGCTGCCAAGAGGGACTTTAGAAGCCAAAGCCAGCCTATGGGTGCAGGCAACGCTGCATCTTTTAAACATTTCAGATGCATCCTGCTACATCGAGCTGCATCTCACAAGTGTGTTCTGTTGCATTATGTCAGGAGCTGACATGAGATGAGGTAATTGGATTTGATATGACATAATCCACCCATAACACAACATGTGATAAATAAAAGGACTTTCCCTGAGGCAAGCAGAAACCAGCTGGTTGTCTACAACACCTGCATAAAGGGAAGGGTTTTTGTCATCTACTCCTGCCTGGTTGGGGTGGCAAGTTGTTCAGTCTATGCACATCCCTAACTGAAAACTCAAAATGAATAATTGGTTTTTAAATACCACAGTACATTTTACTGGGTTTGAAACAAGTGGAAGTTGCTGTAAATTCCTATTAGTAACCCCCCACAAAAAAGAAAAAAGAAAGAAGAAAAAAGAAAGAAGAAAAAAGAAAGAAGAAAAAAAAAGAAAAAAGGAAAAAGGAAAAAAGGACAAAGAACAAAGAAAAAAGAAAAAAACAAAACCCAAGCTCAGATGAACATCTAGAATATGTGACATACAATCAGTTTGCTTCAAACTCCTCTGATCTAAAGTGCCTTCTGCTCACTCCTGATACGTGCACATATTTAACCTCTATCTTGCTTCTAAGGGGAACGCTGATGGGCCGATACCCATTTAGATCTGATCTTGAGCAGTGCTTCTTATGGTGCTTCCTGATGTTCTGCCAACACCAATGACCACTACGTGGTCAGAGTTAGCTGTGCCAGAGGTTTAACCCGGAAATGCCACAACTGAACTCCACAATCTATAGTCTTTTTCTTGGGGACATTCCAGACTGTGATGTCCCCTGAGTGGAAAGGGAAAGCCATGAGGAGAAGATTGTTCATGGCTCAGGAAAGTGTTTTGGTACTTTAATTTCTGAATGAAGACATCCTGTGGAAAGACCTGGAGGGATTGGAGGAAGACTTGCTTTAGATAAATTAAAAGGGATCTGATCCTAAAGGGACATGTTCCCTGTCTGCTTTGGTTCAGGTTACTGTCATTCAGCTGTTTTGCATACTTCACTTTCAACATTACTTTCTGGAATGCTGTCACCTCTTCATTCACTACAAATGTTTCAGAAAGGTTTAAAAAGAAAGAGTAGTAGGAAATCCTGACAAATACAGGGATGTGAAGCAGAGGGCGTCATTATCAAAGTATGTGTCCTAATTCCTCTTGGCTTTGATGTATAGCTCATGTCTTAAGGAGTTTACCGTAGATGGTCTTGTGCATGTGGCATTCACACTCTCATGACCACACTCCTTATTTTTGGAGGTGCAGCACGTGAAGGTCCGTGTTACATCACTTGGCTGTCAAAGAGATGAAATGCTCCTTTTTAACTCATTTCAGGCTCAACTTTACCTCTAGTATGTTTGTCCCAGAGAAAATTAGACAAAAATTGCAGATGAGAACACAGGAGTGCTTGCTGCTGCCCGAGGCTCTGGTTCACTCTTGGGGAGCAGGACTTTCCCTCTATTGCCACCACCAGTACCAGCACCCGTAGGGTCCCATGGACTTTGCTGTCCTCTTTGCTGGCCCTGCAGGAAGCAGGCTGGGCTCTGCTGAACTTCTTGACTTCCTCTCTTGTAAGCAGAAGCAGCTCAACTACAAAAACGAAGTGTGTGACTTATTACGATGCTCTCCAAATAAAAGGTGATTTTGTATTCCTGTCAAAGGCTCTGCTGCACTTTCCTCTTGCTGTTGTTTCCAAGTGTTCCTGCCAAGTGTTGCCATCCCGGTGGATGCTCTAGTGAGCAAAGGCAAGCTGCATTTTAGTGCTGGCCTTGAACGTCCTTCGACGGGGATTGGAAGAGACGCTGAATGTTATTCTAAGCTGTTTCTTTTGTGATGCCTTTAGTATAAATCTCTGCCCCCTTTCTTAAAAGCCAGCTCAGCCACATGAACTAGGCTTTATTTTATGGGGCTCATTATTTTTATATTGATGTTCATTTTCTGAAAATAGTGTGAAAGCTAAATGCATACAGCCCCCTGGACGTTTTAACAAAATCATATTTCAGCTGGAGTATTGATTGTCTATCTATGAAGCGATATATGGCCAGGAGTTAATGTTAACAGTGCACTATGTTAACTGAAGTAATGTAGTGAAAAACAAAAATGAGAGTTGGGCTTGCTTTACTTTTTGCTGCAGTGTGACACCTCCAGCTGAGCTTTATTGCTTCTCCTGAGTGTTAGGTAATCACAGAGATGACCTATAGCTGTTTCTCTTAATGGATGATAAGCAAAATCAGCCAGAGTTCATGGTTGCTAGTATGGGGGTGGCACATAAACAATCCTCCTTTCATTGTGTTTACACACATTTTTTTTCTGTCCTTCGAGCAAGAAGCAGTTGGGTGCAGACTCAATGTTAAAGTGATCCCTACAACTGGTTATTTCTACACACTTCGGCAGTCTTGGAACTGTTCTTGCTTTGCTGCGAATGGGTGGAATTTTTATGGGAACTGTATTTGTCCGATCATTTTCTCTCAGGAAATGAGGCTTTAAGGCTAAGAACAGCAATTGTTTAGGCTGCAAAGCCTTTCTTTTATGGCTACTGCAGATACGCAGGATGAATTGGAGGACCCTGATCTGTATTATCTCCATCCATAGTAGGGTTGATCATCTCCTGTTCTCAGAAGTCAGCACCATCCCAGCAAATCCATAATCAGGCAGAATTTCTGGGTGTATTTTTTTTTCCCTGGAAAGGGATGAGAATTTTGTTTCATGCATTCATGCAATTCATAACTAGAGGAACACAGTGATCTGGCCAAAATCACATTGTTCCACCAAAGATGAGATCAAACCTAAAAAGTCTCTGACATAAAAAAATTGTGAGGGACCCCAAGAAATTCTCTAGTCTGTTCCTCAGTCACTATGTCCCTTCAATTCACATAAAAGCTCTTCTATCTTGTTTTTAAAATCCTCTAGTGATGATAATTTCAAAGATTACCCCTGCAGTTGCTGAATAAACAAGTTATGCTTTTGCCTGAATTAAATCCCCATTAACTCAGTCTGGCCTGTGATTCTATCTCCTGCCCACCATGATCATGAGAATAAGGTTTTTCCTTTAGTCTTTGCAGATGCTTTGTATATGTTTGAAACTACTACAGTGGCAGTTTTCTTCTCTGGTCTTCCCTGTTCTTATCCTACACAAATCATGTTTTCTGGCTTTCTAGTAATGGTTTCCTTTTTTTCTTTTTCTTTTTCTTTTTC
>NW_009712260.1:0-806 GCF_000703405.1 Apaloderma vittatum
CTTGAGATAATTAAATGAAAATATTCTGCTTTCTTGCTCAGGGATTATCATCTTCAGTTTTCTCTCAACTTTTAGGAAGATCATAAAGATCCTGAAAATTGCTCCTTAATCAGAGAATATTTTACGACAGTGACATCTAATTACTAGTCTCTATTAGATTTTTATTTCAAAGGCTTACTTGGGAATGGAAAACATGGGAACCACCATTCACACTCTGGGTAAGGAAACAATTGGGAAGGGAGAGTATTCAGACTCAGAAAAAGGGCATTACAGAGGCATTATCCCTTTCTAAATATTTGAAGGTTAGGTTGCATTTAGTTTCTTTGAAATGTACAGGAATATGAAAGGAAAATGTTCATCAGAAGACTAGCGTTTCTAGGCGATGGAATTGCCATGTTCTCCTTTTGAGTTGAGTTTTCAGTGAGAACAGGGAAGGGGTAATCTTCAAAAATGCTGGTTTGGAGCATTTTGAATACATGAATTTTGATTTACAGCTCTTAGGCAGTGTTAAGGGTGAGATAAATCCTGTAGATGAAACATACCTATTTGGCAGTGACAGAGAGGGATCAGGGCACTGACATTCATACACGTAAGCCCACATAATAAGGGTCCTGCTTTGCTACTATTAAGAGTAGCTTTTCTTAAAAGTAGCTTTTGCAACTCCCTATATGTGATGTTTGGCAGCAGTCACTGAAGGTTACGCTTTCCTCTGATAATATTGTTCCTTCCTACACAGGGAACTAATATTGGTTGTTGAGTGTTTCTTCATTTTGGGGAATGATAAGACAGATCTGCTATAGGTCTGT
>NW_009712261.1:0-15704 GCF_000703405.1 Apaloderma vittatum
CACCAAAATCCAGCCGAGCCAACCCAATACAGACAGAAAACGTAGATGCCATACTGAAGCCCATGGAAAAAGGGAATGTTCTAGATAGCAAATTCTAGAGCCTAATGTCCTTTGTTAAATGCCTGCCACTAAGAATTTAAATGTATTCCACTGTGATGCAATTATTTGTATGATACCATCAATCTAGAAAGAAGGTGAAAACTAGCCAGTTGAAATCAAATAGGAATAAACCAACGGAATACAAAATACATTGCAGCATGTGTAAAACATGTAAGGAAATGATTTACAGTGAAGGGTCCCTTCAGTATCATAATCAGACATCAAATGTTAAGAAGTAGGAACAGGAGAAAAACATTGTGCTTCTTTGTGTGGAATTCACACATCCGTATGATTTTGCTTTGCTGTTTCCTGTATTGTTTTTATCAGTCCTGGAGCTATGTTGCTGACAATTTCAAGTAAAATTTGGAAATACAAGAAACATGAATACCATCAGATATTCCTCTGCTTATAGTGCCTTTCATTTAGAAGGGCAAGAAAGAAAAGTTCTATTCCTTTTAGAGCATGGATGAAATTAAATCAGATTTTTCATGTTAAATAAATTCAAAGACATTGGCTCAGCACTTCATTCCATATCATTCCACTTCATCCCATTTCAAACAAAACTACAAACCAGCATAGTTACAGACAAGATTTGTAAGTAGTGCTTGCAGACAGACATTTTTTCTTTGCTTGTGAATCTGTTAGAAGAATTAAACAAAGCATTGGACTGGAATGTGAAGTTTCTATGATTGATAAAAGAATTTTCAACATTCTTGTTGCAACACATTCTTCTTAGTATGTGGTTTATTTTACAAAAGCACTGCCCTTGGGGGCAGACCTAGCGTACCACAGAACAACTTAAGTAGCCTTTGCTCAGTTTCTTGCATCAATGGATTTTATCATAATGTGCTAGATGTTCAAACTTATGCTAGTACACCATAACACACATTTCTTTCTGTAAACGTCCTGTTCCAAATTTAACTGTCTTAAATATAATACATTTTAAGGGAGCATACAGGAAGGATTCCTGTAAGTGTTGTTAATAACATAACAGACTTAATATAATGTTATATTAACACTATGCTAACTTCTGTAATACTCACGCTTAACTTTCAAATGCTAATTTGAAACTATCCTTCTCCACTTGGAGCCTGAGTGGTAAAAAGGATTAGCCTGGCCAGTAAGAGGAAGAAATCCATCAGTCCTCATAGAGATAAGGAATTTCTTCTTTTTTTGTTCTTTTTCCTTTCTTTCTTTCTTTGCTTTTGTACTTTGTAAAGAAAATAGGGGTAGTTAGAGATTAGAAGCAGCCCTATAAAGTGCAATGGTTATTCATAAGGATATGACATTGATACTACATATCATGAAAGAGATTATTCCGGATTAAGTATAAATTGGTGCCATGGAATATCAATTAGTGGTTACGGCACATTGAGTGGTACTCATCTCTGGTACTGTTTTACACTAAAAGAATTTAGCTGTCATGCTCTAGAATTGCTCTGCAACATGAGCCAAAGTCTGGTAAGTGAGCATGACTAGAACTTCAAAACCTCATTCATGGTATGAACTGCAATTTAACTGTGGACTCCCAAAAGAGAGGAAGAGTTGTGGAACTCCTTAGGAATCAAAGAAATCTCCTGATAGAGGATGTATGATCTCAGTGAATGATATCAAAGGTGACTATCTGTAAGTTTTTCTATGAATGAGATATTGCTGGTTTATCTACCTGATTAGGTACTGATGGGTAAGTTCTTTCCCCAGATACTCTATGCAGAAGCTGCAACAGCATTAGCTTTATATTCTGCCAGACCTATGAACCTAAACCCTAGAGAGAGAGGACAAAGGAATGTTCTGCAGCAGAACATCAGGTTGATCATCTAGAAGCTATGAACAAACAACTACTCAGGCTAATAGCCATATCTAATACAAGTTAATTCTTTATATCAGACTACACAAACACCTAGATACTGACTCAGGGAAGAAACAGGAAAGGAATTCTGTTAACTGGCAGTGAGATGCATGTCATGATTAGCATCGCTATACAGCTATCTGTCCTGCCTTCTAATGAACAAACTTAAAAAGTGATCTGCCAATCACAGTTCAAATCCTCAAGTCTAAAACCAAAAAAAGTCTAAAATGCATAAAAAAGAAAGGTGATAACATGGAGACAAAGAATAACAGATAAACTCAAGATTGGGGGAAGCTGGCCTATTGTCCATTTAGAATGAGTCTTCTGACTCCAGCTTCAAAAAAGGAGACAGTCATTTTTACAATATGACTCACAGGTGGAGTTCTAGCAACAATTCTGACACCAGGATAAATCAACACTGCTTTGCAGTTACCCTCTACTAGGCCATGTGGCTTACAAATAGGAAGACACCAGAATTACTGCTTAACAATACTTGAATTGTTTCTAATAACACTAAGACCTAGTTAAATGACATTGCTAATACACTACTTTTCCTCATGTAGTGCCAGTGTCCTTTTAATGGACTTTAGGCAGCTGAAATAGAAGTTTCAGAGTCAGGCAAACTGAAAAAATTAATGCATGCTTGATGGGAAAAGAGATATTAAAGAGAAATTAAGTACATATAATGATATCTGAGGAGAAATTACATTTTCTCCTTTAGAAAGTTAGAATGCCTAGTCTCCTTTGAGAATAACTAAAGTGCATACACTGATGAAACGTTCAAAACAAATAGCTATAGCTATTTTTTGATGTTTTACAGACTTACCTGAGATGCTTGATATGAGAGAGAAAGTCTGTGTTGCACAGGAGGACGTCCATTTACAGCCATTTCAATCACGCAGTAACCTTCAGGACTGCTCACAGGCAACATGTAGCTGGAAGGAAACAGAAGATCTCATTACAGTTTAGGCTGCGGACGGCAGAGTATTCAAACCTTAAACAGCAAAGGCAATGTGAAAAAAATGCTTCGACCTCCATAAAAGATGTTGACCATGTTTGGACACTAATAATTCCAGTTGCATGGCTACTTGGACAACCCAGGAGACAAAAGATCTAAGTTTCTTCTACTAACGTTCCTCTTCTATTTGTTTTCCTACTGTTCGTGACTCTGGTGTTTGAAATGTCTACAGAGACAAAGAAGAAAGAGATCTTTACACATATAAGTGGCTATTGATAAATTGTAAGCACTAACTGTGGCTGACATACGGTTTCCCTAGTATAGAGGGTTGTTGGACAAGTAATATCAATATTGAATGATGCTGAAATCCCTAGGTGGAAATCTCCTTTTCCTGCCCTACAGGGGAAACAGAAATGGGATAAGAAATGAAAGGCTGAATACCTTTGAGCAGCAAGATTACACTGCGATATAGTTATCACTACTTAGGAAGCATGCTGTTAATGTAAACTCTGGGATTGAGTTTTGGAGACAAAGTAGAATATAAGGTTAAGGGAATTTGTAAAGTAAATACTAGCGAACATTCTACAAAACACTAAGAAATCTTCAAGTTCTTTCTGAGAGCTGATGAAATGTTCTTAACATTACCAGCAATAAAAATTTAACCCAACAAGATGATTTTCAAATATACTGCATTTGTATGTAAAAAGTAAACTCTTGTGAGACCCCACCTCGAATACTGCATCCAGTTCTGGGGTCCCCACCAGAAGAGAGACATGGATCTGTTGGAGCGTGTTCAGAGGAGGGCCACAAAGATGATCCAGGGGCTGGAGCATCTCTGCTGAGGGAGCTGGGATTGTTCAGTCTTGCAAAGAGAAGACTCTGGGGGGACCTAATAGCTGCCTTCCAATACCTGAAGGGAACCTACAGGAAGGCTGAGGAGGGACTTTTTACAAGAGTGTCCAGCAATAGGACAAGGGGAAATGGGTTTAAGTTGAGGGAGAATAGATTTAAATTGGATCTTAGAAAGAAATTCTTCAGTATGAGGGTGGTAAGATTTTGGAATAAATTGCCCAGAGATGTTGTGGCTGGCCCCTCCCTGGAGGTGTTCAAGGCCAGGCTGGAGAGTGTCTTCAGCAGCCTGATCTATTTGAGAGGCGTCCCTGCCCATGACAGGGAGGTTGGACTAGATGATCTCTAAGGTCCCTTCCAACCTAGGCCGTTCTATGATTGTATGATAAACATTTCCACATCAATGGCAGGACAGTAGTAGATAGATTCTTTAAAACTGAGCTCTTCTATTTCTATAGCAGTGCTTTCCAATTCCACTTTGCCTCAGTTTTAATTTTCACATGCTTTAAAAGAGAACGTGATGGTACTCCTTTTGGGAAGTATGTTAAGGTTTACTGACTACATGCACTCTGCACATGAAACTCTGTTCAGTCAAATCCATATAATTAGATTTCTAGAGTAAGGCCTTTAAGAACAATATGACATTTTTGTGTAATATTTCCCAAATGTTACACAACGGATTTTACAAAAGATTCTGGAAAAAAAAGTACATATTTATATAGACTGCCAAAGATTCCATTTTTTTAGCTGATCAAATGCTAAAGGACAGCAGGACAACAAAGGTATATCATAAAATATTTTGTGGTGTGATAGATGATTTTTAGGTTAGGCCATAGACACAGGTAAGAGTTAACATTTTAAAGCCCATTAAGTCCTGAACACTAGAAGCATGTATTACTAATCTTAGAAATTACCTCAGCACTTCCAAGGACAATTTTACTCCCCTATGAATCACATCAAGACCTACCATGCTCTCAGATGCCTACCTTCTCACATACTACCACCTGGCTGGTTGTGCGCAGCTGCCATGGTATGATTTATCCCGTGTTACGCCTTGAGCTTTGCTCTTATACACATGTCCACAGTCTTACTATTTTATCCCTCTGTCTGTAAATTCAGTATGAAATTTAAGAGTCTCAGTTTTCACCTCTGAAGTTATTGGGAACATTGTATTGACATAAACTGATATAGCATTAGGCAGCTAATGAATATTTATAACACTCACTGCAGTGCAGTGATTTCTGAGTGAGCTGTAAAAAACCCAGTGCATCTTCTAACACAAGTGTCATGGGCAGTACATCTATATCAACAGATGATGCACACATATTAATAAATCCTACCTTTCCAATGGTTATCTTACCATTAGTTCCAGAGCTAATTCAGTCAGTACTAACTTATTGACTTTACACTGTGCTCTGCTGCATGGGATTTAAATGTGCTAAATGTCACCTTTCTAAGTACTTAGCACTTATCCTGTTTTTGAAACGGGGACAAAAATGCTTCAATTTTTTTAATAGACCGAGATACTTGAATGCCATCTTCTAATATTACCTTTTGAAATGTGATTTAGGCCTCTAGATTACTCAAATGAATTTAGAAAATAATTATTTTTTCTTTCTTATAGGTTAAAAAAACCCAGGTTGTTTTAAGTATATTTTCAGTTCAGTTCCTTCTTATGAAGTCTAAAATTAGCATTACATTTTGATTTTGAATGTAGTGAGCTAGAAGTAATGTTTGGTGCTCTGAAGATTACCTGATTTTCACAATTTTATTACAAAACGTGAATTGAGTAAACGGAAGTTCCCGGTAATAAATAATGGGTATATTGCTAGACAGTTTTGTAATCTCCTTTATAGTTACTTGGAATATGGACAATTTTGGAGAAAGTATTTTCATCTACTGTGTTTTCCAACCAATTCTTGATATGTAAAATATATTTTGAATTTTATTTATTATTCTTACTCATATTTCAGCTGCTCAGAATTGTCCAATCTACAAAGATAAGTTTCAAGTAAAAAAAAGTCAGCTCATTTAGGATTCTCTTGGGGAAAATCAACTCATAACCTTTTCCTGATGCTTTCTCCTCTGACTAGATATTTTAGTATAGGCCTAACACAGTCATGGCAAAGCCCAGTGTCTGCCTTTGCCTTATGTTTTGTTTTTCAGGAAGGATTCGGAAGTTGTCTTCTGCTACAGTTTCTAAATTGATTCAAGGTTTAGACCCTTATATTACATATTACAATGGTCCAGTCCACAAAAACCAAAAGTTCAAATGATGTGGCAGTTAGTGAAGAATGTTCAACCAATGGAAAATAGTAATATGTTCTATGTCAGTTCGATCATCTTCAACCAATTAGCCATCTAAGCCAAATTTAGCATTTTAAACTTTGATTGCAAATGTCTGATATTCACACATTCTCACTGTTTTTTATATATATTTTCTCTTGTTTGAGTCTTTGCCAGGGGAAAAAACGTGGAAGATCAAAAATACATGCAATTAAAATAAATGTTAATGATTACTGGTTGCTGACATGGTCTTTACTGTGATATCGTTATGTAGACAAGCTCAAGTATACTAAATACAGTCATTCCTACACACCTGGTGATCTGTTCTATCTTTAAAGAAAGGTGTCAGAAAAAAGAAAATATGAATTCCAAAAGAAATCCCACTAAACACAGCATCTATAAACACCAGTTATTGTACGATGATTTTCATCATTAGGTCTCAACTTCACAAAGAACAAAAAGTTATATCTTTTTTTTTAATATGCAGCAATGAAATCTCAAAGAAAACTGATTTGTTTGATGTCAGTCAGTACATTAGTGACTGAGTTGAGAGAAGAAAACCACAGGCTACAAGTGTCAATCTACTGCCCTGTATTCTGGAGAGCACTTTAGGAATGATACCACTAATTTCTTCAGCATTTCCTCCTTTCTGTGTAAGAATTTCTAAGACACTTGAAACTTCTCTCTGTCTGATGTCACACAAAGGAAGAACTGTCATTTGAAATGTGAACAAAATGAATATTTTTCATGCTCACATTACCACAAAATTAAGACTGTTTGAATTTGCTAGATTACTCAAATATGTTTAGACTAGCTTTTAGAAAGAGACAGAGCATGGAAAATTACAGGTCAAAAGATAGTTTTCTAAGAAAATTATGAAAATAATGAAAAATGGCAATTAAACCAGAAATGTTGTTTCTATCTTTACTATAGCATTTAAAACCACAAAGTACTAAAATATGGACATTGCAAGACATAATTAAACTAGTTTTTTTTTTTTAAAAAAAAAATGGAAAAAAGAATGTGCTTGAAATATTCTGCTGTAGAAATGGTCTGAACTAAAATACCTCTTCATATGGCTCTATAACTTGATAGCATGTTTTCTGTAATCTAGGATTAAATCTGTCTTAATTTTACCACTGGATAAATGCAGTTGTATTACGCATCTCATAGAAGATTGAAATCCAGTATGCACATAAGAAATGATAAAAAGGAACTAATGATATATTCCCTTGACTTTTTTTCTTTATTTTTCTAATTAACCTCATATTATGAGATATTGACCTCCTATTAAAACCACCTGAGATTAAAGTGGCTAATCAGTGACATCTTTGAATTTTGAAGTATTTTTAGTTTGGTTGTGTTTTTTTCACTCATTTAGATGCTGAAGGCATTTCAGTTCATCTGCCTCACATCTCGGAGGTATATTTCAGTTGCATTCAAAGCCAGAGTATTTCTCTGTTCAGAGACAGTGACAGGAGAGAATGCAATAAGATTCTTACTGCAGGAATATTTTGTCAGATACCAAGATTGTGATTCATGCACATCACACTCATGATACAGAAAGGCTTTACAGAGCAGCAGAGATCTGGGTGTGTCTGGAGTAGTTATGGGAAATGGTTGTGTAGGAATGCTATGTGTAATAATCTAAATAAGTCTGGAGCCGTGTGGAGCCCAACTTGTTCCAATGGATGATAAAATACAGGCCTGATGTAGTTAACATTTGTTTCCACAAATCTGAAATTATAGGAGGTTCAGACTTCATTTCTGCACTTGGCCTAGACCAATGTGATTTTTTCATGGCTACTGTGGATTTTATATAAGCTTGTTAAGAACAAGAATTAATAAAGGATTTACTACAGGAGCTATCTCTTTACAAAAAATCTCATGGTCCTCAACAGATGCAAAACAGAACTTACATATAGTGATTAATGCCAATACTAGTTACATCTCAATCAATTATGTGCATGAACACTGAATTTCTAAAGAAGTATAATGTTTATCTAACATAGTCATGGCTATGACACAATTATGGATATTAAGTATCAGATTAATTTAGGCCTAGAAATGATATTGAAAGAAATCATAGAATCATAGAACCACAGAACCATAGAACAGTTTGGGTTAGAAGGAACCTTAAAGATCATGTCCTTCCAACATTCCATGGGCAGGGATATCTCCCACTAGACCAAGTCGCTCAAAGCCTCATCCAGCCCGGCCTTGAACACTTCCAAGAAGGGCGCATCCACAACTTCCCTGGGCAACTTGTACCAGTATCTCACCACCCTCAATTTTCCTAAATTTTAATCTAAATCTATCTTCTTTCAGTTTGAAACTGTTACTCCTTTACATTCCCTGATATAGAGTCCCTTCCATGCTTTCCTTTAAGTACTCGAAGGCTGCTATAAGGTCTCTCCTTCTCTTCTCCAGGCTGAACAGTCCCAACTCTCTCAGTCTGTCCTCACAGGGCAGGTGCTGCAGCCCCCTGATCACTTTATGACCCTCTTCTGGACCCAATCCAATGGTCCATGTCTTTCTCATACTGAAGTCCCCAGAGCTGAACATACTGCTGCAGGTGGGGTCTCACAAAAGCAGAGTAGAAGGGCAGAATCACCTCCCTCTACCTGCTGGCCATGCTTTTCTTCATTCATCCCAGGATGTGATCCGCCTTCTGGGCTGTGAGTGCACATTGCTGCCTGATGTTCAGTTTTTCATTCACCAACACCCCCAAGTCTTCTGCAGGGCTACTCTTAACTCACTCATCATGCAATCTATATTTAGAACTACCCTCATCTGGGTACAAGACCTTGCATTTGGCCTTGTTGAACATCACAAGGCTTGCACGGGCCTACCTCCTGCATTTTGGCCCTTCCTTGTTGCATATTGGCCACACCACACAGCTTGACGTCGCTAGCAAACTTGCTCAGGCTGCATGCCATCCCACTGTTCATGTCACTGATGAAGTTGTTAAACTGTGCTGGTACCAATACTTAACTCTGAGGGATGCCACTCATCACTAGTCTCCACTGGGACATCAAGCTGTTGACCACAGCTCTTTGAGTGCAACCATCCAGCCAATTGCTTATATGCTGAGTTGTCCATCTGTCAAATCCACGTCTCTCCGCTTCCGAGACAAGGATGCCCTGTGGGACAGTGTCAAGTGCCTTGCACAAATCCAGGTAGATGACACCAGTTGCTCTTCCCTTCTCCACTCTTGCTGTAGCCCCATCATTTAAGGCTACCAGATATGTCAGGCATAACTTGATGTTAGTGAAGCCATGATGGCTGTCTCTGATTGCCTCTTTTTCTTCCATGTGCTCTAGCATAGTTTCCATGTGGATCTGCTCCATGATCTTGCCAGGCACAGAGGTGAGACTGACTGGCCTGCAGTTACCCAGGTTTTCCTTTTTTTCCTGTTTTACAAATGAGGGTTATAGTTCCAGTCAGTGGGAACTTCACTGGACTGCCATGACTTCTCAGATTTGATGGATAGTTGCTTAGCAACTTATTCGGCCAGCTCCCTCAGGACCCGCAGATGCGTCTCATCAGGTGCCATGGACTTGTGCACCTTCAGGTTCCTTAGATGGAACCTTAAAAAAAATTCTCTTGAAATAGCTAAAATCGAGACACTTCTGAATCAAATGTTACCTGCCATAGTCTTGCTCAAGCATATGTTTTAGCTGAAATTATCACAGCTATTTCTTCACGTGGAAATGCAATCATACTATTTTTTTTCTTTTTTTTTCTTTCAAGATAGTCACCAGGTGGCACTAAAGGAGCACAGTAGAAAATGTATACACAAAATTCATACTAATGTCTCTTCTAATCATTGGAGAGACTGACTTAAGCCCTAATTGATAGCACGATTGCTTCAGCTTCCAGTTTATAACAAGGGAAAAACAGTAAAGTATCTTAAACTGATTACATATTTGACAATATAGATGTGAATAGGTCTGGAGACTGGAACTTCTGGAAGACTTTCAGGTGCATTCGTGCATTATAACTGCTGATTGTCATAATGTAAAAATGGCACATTCATGGTTATGTAAACATACTTAAGAAAATTTAGTTTATAGCAATTGTGTTTTCTATGTAGTGCTGAAGGTGCCGCTGTATTTCTAACAGATTAAGGAAAGGCATAACAGAATTACAATGTCAGATTATCAGGTATAAAAAAATCCCCAAGTGTTATAAAGACAAATGGCCTCTATTCTTACTCAAGCTAAATTATAGTAAGGTTTTTTCTGAACAAAGATCTCACACTATTAACAGACCTGGGTTTCTAGTCTTCTGAAAAACGATTACGAAGTAGTTATACCAATGTCCATTTTCTAATGCCACAACTGGAGGATTACATTTAGAACTATTTCCTATTTTTCTCCCTACAAGCTGAGAACAATAGCCCAACTTAACAGCTCATCCTAAGTAAAAATCACCACAAAAACCTTCTTTACTGAATGTCGATATTAGAGACACAGTACAAAACGAATCCTGCAAAACACTCAAACAGTGGCTTCATTTGCACCCTTGATTAACCAGAGCAGTTGTCAAGGGAACCTCTAACCAACTGTCAAGCAATATAGGAGATTTTTCAAGAACAGCGATTTTACTTTTGACTGAGCACATTCAATTCACAAGTGTTAAAATCTGTACTGCATCTTACATTTTTAATAATCTCTTTCTACTTATTTCCAAAATTCCTCCACTTACCTTTTTTTTCTCCCTACAAATTTCATTATTAAAACCACATCATATCTACCCAAAATTAAACTCAAAGTGCTGCTTCCATGGAAATGCTCTCTCCTCTTTACCCTCTTCTATTTCAACAAGGTCAAATTTTAGTATTTCTTACCACTTTCATTTACAACACTAAGAAGTGACAATTATAAAAATGAATGCTTCATTTTATGTCTGATATTTTATCTGTAATCAGTGAAACACCTGTCATAAGCTCCAGCCATTCAAAACCAAATTTCATGTGTTACAGTTGCATTTAGCTGACTGAAGAGCATACCAGTAGAGGAGGAAAGGGAAAGAAAGACAAGAGGAGGGGTTAGACAAAAGCATGGAAGATGAAAAATTACAGATTACTTTGATCCCTAATAGCATATTGCAGCAATCCTTTGATGGTCATTTCTTCAAGTTAGTTTTTTTTTAAGAAGTTTATGAATTTTTGGGATGCATTAGGGGATGGTAAACTCCCAGATGACCCTGAACTTGTTTGAGACTTGCAGCTCCAGCTGGATGTGCATACATCTATGAGGTCCAATGGGATTCATCCCAGGGTACTGAAAGAGCTGACTGATATCATTTTGGGACCTCTCTTCATTATTTTTCAATGGTCCTGGGTGTCTGGAGAGGTCTCACTTGACTGGAAGATGGCAAATGTTGTCTTAATTTTCAAGAAGGGAAAGAAGGAAGACCCTGGTAGTTTCAGGCCTATTAGTCTTACTGCAGTGTGTGGTAAAATTACTGAGAAGTTTACTGAAGAAAACCTGAGAGACAACCCAGTCATTGGTCATAGCCAGCATGGGTTCATGAGAAGAAATCCCTGCTCAACTAACTTAATTGCCTTTTATGACAAGGTCAGCCATCTAGTTGACCAAGGGAAGCCAGTATATGTGGTGGTTTGGGGTTTTAACAAAGCTTTTGATACTGTCTTTCGCAGTATCTTTCCCGATAAGAAGTCCAGCGCACAGCTAGTGGGCAACCGGCTGTCGGGTCAGGCTCAGAGTGTTAGAGTAAGTGGAGTTACATCAGGCTGGCAGCCAGTCACCAGTGGGGTTCCCCAGAGCTCAATTTTAGGGCCAGTTCTCTTCAATGTTTCTACATATTATCTAGACGTAAGAGTCAAATGCACAGTAAATTTGCCAATGATACTAAGCTAGGAGGAGCTGTGGACTCCTTCAAGAGAAGAGAGGCCTTACAGAGAGATCTGGATAAACTAGAGAGCTGGGCAATTACCAGCTGTGTGAAATTTAACAAGAGCAACTGCTGGATTCTCCATCTGGGACAGGGCAATTCTAGCTATACATGCAAATTGGGGGAAGAGAGGCTGGAGAGTAGCCCTGTGGAGAGAGATATGGAGGTCTGGGTGGATGGCACATTGCATGTGAGTCAACAGTGTGCCCTGGCAGCCAAAAGGGCCAACCACGTCCTGGGGTGCATCAAGCAGAGCATAGGTAGCTAGTTGAGGGATGTGATTGTCCCACTCCATGCTGCACCGGTTGGGCCCCACCTTGAGCACTGTGTGCAGTTTTAGGCACCTCAATATAAGAAAGATATCAAACTATTAGAGTGCGTCCAGAGGAGACTGACCAAGATGGTGAGAGGTCTCAAGGGCAAGACTTATGAGGAGCAGCTGAAGTCACTTGGCTTGTTCAGCTTGGAGAAGACTGAGGGGTGACCTAATCACAGTTTACAAGTATCTGCAAAGAGGCTGTAGTGAGGTGGATGTTGGTCTCTTCTCCTAAGTAAATAGCAACAGGATGAGAGGAAATGGGCTCAAGTTGTGCCAGGTGAGGTTTACATTGGAACACACGAAAAATTTCCTTACTGAAAAAGTGGTGAAGCATTGGAATAAGCTCCCCATGGACATGGTGGAGTCACCATCAATGGAGGTGTTCAAAATATGTGTAGACTTGGCACTTTGGGACACATTGTTTAGAGATCATCATAGTGTTTGGTGATGGCTGGGTTTGATGACCTCAGAGGTCTTTTCCAACCTTAATGATTCTATGATTCCTCAATGTGGGCAGCAGAGGGGGAGATGTTGATCTCTCTCTGGCAACCAGCAATAGGACATGAGGAAATGGAATGAAGCCGTGCCAGGGGAAGTTCAAATTGGACATCAGGAAACAGTTCTTCACTGAGAGGATGGGCAGTCACTGGAATGGATTCCTAAGGGAAGTGGTCAGAGAACCAAGCCTGTCGGAATTCAAGGAGCGTATGGACAATGCTCTTAGTCAAGTGGTATAGTTTTAAGTAGTCCTGTGAAGAGCAGTGCATTGGATCTGATGATTCTTAATGTGTCTGTTTCAACCTGAGATATTCTGTGATTCTATGATTAGTTGTCAGAGGTCTGAGTTTGAAGAAGACAAGAAACCATAGCTATTAAAGGCTCTTCTGATGGGGGCAGAAAATCCGACAGTTTTGCTGATGCTTTATTTTCAATGTTTTCTTAATTGGGCTTTAGAGTGTCTGGCATTTGAGTAAGATCTAAGAGCTGTTTCTCACTCCGTGAAGAAAAAGAAATTAACGGTCTTTGGCAGCATTACACTGAACATTATATTCTCTGTAATTTGCTGACACCTTTCTCATATCCACACATCTAAGGCTGTTCCTCCTAACGATGCTAGAAAATGACCCTGCTTTTTGCACTTAAATTTCTCCCTTATTCCTTAACCAATTTTACTAGAATATGTAGGAAAATAAGAGTTTGGATAATACACACAGGTAAACAAATTTGAGAGACTAAGTCCTTATGACAGCCAATTAGCATACAGAAGAGCGGATATAATAACGTATATGACTATTTGTTGGGTTTAGCCTGCCTCATGAATATAAACACTTACTGATATATTTGTACCAAATAATTAGGTTAGCACAGCTAGGATACACATTATATTGCTCATCTATCTCTATGCCTTATAAAGCTTGGTGTGTTTTTATGGCATAGTGGATCCTGAATTACTGCACTGATTCTTCTTGATTCAATAGGACATTACAGGTCCTGTTAGTGACTGCTGCAGAAACAGAAAAATATTTCAAGTCTAACTGGAGTTTTTTCCTACCATTATACATAGAATGATGTCTTCTGCTTAGTTTGTTCCTAAGCGCTCCATATTGCACTCTTGCAAAATATTACCTTTTGTTCTCAATGAAAAGAGTTGTAAAAAAGGATTGCTTAAAAAAATCCTGAAATCCGACTTCTTAGAACATTAACTTGGTTACATTATACTTTGAATTTGAAAGTCTTCTTCATTGTGGCTGTAACCAAGGAGACATAAAAAGGAACTATTTAGCTGTTGCTTGAGTAAAAATACACAGTTTTATGGAAATACCAGTCTTAGGCAGCATTTTCAGTATCAATTTCCTTTTAAATTAAATGGTTCTTATTTGCCTTTGATTACAGATTTATCGACAGAGTTCTTTTTATCCACAGAACACACCTGACTTTCAGTCAGACCTTTGGATTTATCTGTGGGAAATTATAAATGTTTCAGTCAACACCTCAATATGTCTGAGAATTTTTGAACTGAACATATTATATCTAAAGCTGAGTTCCTATGTAGTACACAGATTTGCACAGGAATATCATAATTTTTGTACTAAATACCTCCTTTTACCCTATTTTTTCCACATAAATATTTTAAAAATTCTTCAGATTTACATGTCTGAATAAGAGAATAAACAAGAAATAGAAAAAATCTTATAGCTCTTTCCTGTGTGATTTTGCATATTCCAGGAGGTAATAATTTTCTTAAGAAAAATCTGACCATTTTAATAAAATAGATGTCATGTTATCATTTCAAATCTTTCCTGCAGACGTTTTATACACTTTCCGAAAAAGTAATACAGAGTTTGACATTAAAAATGTACTCTTCACCTTTTGTTTCTTAGCAGACTTTCAACTAGCACAATTTGCTGTACATTTTGAGAATGCCATTTGTCAAAATTCTGAGTTTGAAACAGTATTTGCTGGGCCTTTTGAGAAGAGGCCAAGTTTTAATGAAGTGTGATGCATGTCAATGGACTCACATTAACGCAAGAGAGAAAAATACAGCCAGGTTTTCCTCGGTTCTGATTAATCCAGAAGAATAATAGCACCCTTATATGGCTCTCAGATTAAAGTTGCTGATACTTCTCCAGTCATACATTTATATATGTATGACTGTAAGAAATGTATATATGACATATGTATGCCTGTAAGAAATGAAGTATCTGTAAGAGTATAACACTTCTTAGCTTTCCATTATTAACATGCTGTGTGAATGTATTTTAAATACCACCAAAGTGAATCTACTTAATTTCAAACCTGTTTACCATGTCTGCTCCACATTACCCAGATTTAATCAGTCCGATGCTGTCCTTTTGCCATTATTTTGTTGGACAGAACCTTCTTTTTTTCATGTTGAAAGGTATTTTTTAAAAATGAAAATGTTTATTTATTCTAATTTCCATTCCCATGATATTTTCTTTGATTTAAACTACTAAAATAAAGTTTCACAAGCAATTGTCTTGATGCAAAATATGAGCTTTCATTCAGTTAGCTTTTAAGGGGGTGTTTTGTCAGGCTTGTTGTCATATCCCCTCACATAATCTAGTAATAATTAATCTGTTATTAACATAATGAACACAGTGCTTAGCATGGCATAATAATTATAAGCAAAACATACTTTGCAGTGGATTTTGAAAGCTCCCAGGACTTGGAAACAGTTATACAGCTGATAACAGTTTCACAGTAAAGATCCTTAAAAACAGATGACAGGCTGAAAATAAGTCAACAATGTCACCCTGCTACAGAAAAGGCAAGGACAATAGTGGGATGTCTGGATAGGTATAGAGACAGTAGACATGTAAAGTATTTTTCTGCTTTCTTCCAAGGTAAGGACAATGAATCATGTCATATTTCTTAATGACCCACTTTATTAATCAGCAGGA
>NW_009712261.1:15735-19958 GCF_000703405.1 Apaloderma vittatum
CCATTTTCACTAATCTCTGATCTTCTGTTCCCTTATTATCATCAACATATTTGGTATTCGCATTCCCTCACTTCTAGTGTTGCTGCCACGTAAGGCACGCTAATAGCCTTGCATTGCATTGCATTGAAGAATATTTGAGCCAAGAGAATCAAGACTAGAAAAGTACTTCAAGAATCACTGGAGAACTGGAAAAGTGACCTGCAACATAAGTTTAAATACAGGTTTTATCAAGTCCAAGATGCATCTTTTAGATGCTGGCATTCTTGCAGTGGATATCTGATGCTGGTAATGCCATACATCACTTAACCAAAATCAAAAGACCTGAAGAAGATGAGTCAAATCAGATGGACAATATAATGTTCAAGCATATAGAAGGCTGCAAGAAACAAGAAATAAGTAATCTTTCCCTGACAGACATTAAAACAAATTAATGTCTAGTAGTATGGATACTGACGTAGATAGCACACATTTGTATGGGTTCCCTCACTGGAGGTTTTTAAGGACAGGCTAGACAAACATCTGTCAGAAATGTCACAAATGTTTAATTTACAGGTATAACAAATATGGGGTAAGTGTGCCCTGCTAAGGTAGTGGCGTAGACTAAGTGATCACCTAAGATGTCTTGCAGCCCCACAATATTATAAGTCTAACATTTCTATCAGAAGAATTACATATGATTTACTGAAGGAATCTTAACACTGAAAAATTTGCCTCATATTTGGTAAAAAGTGATCTTAAAATTAATATGACATTTCCAGTCTTTCAGATAATTGAGGCCATTACAAAGTAAAGAAAGAGTGAACAGGTCTCATAATAGATAAAGAACAAGACTATAATAGCAGTGAAGACAGCTATCAGTGTCTCCGAATTTATATAAGGCTTGATTCTATTATCCATAAATCTAATGTTACCAAAGAAAAAAAGATCTTTCTAAAGAGCACTAAATAAAAGTGAAGAAAGGAAAATGCTTTTGTTCACCTTCAAACTGGGGTGGCTACCATAAGGAGAACAAATACACTTTATCTTGTCTAATATTATCTACTTTGCACAAAAGATGCAACTTCTTAATGTTGTCATACAGTTTTTCACACAGACACTGAATCTAAAAAAAAACCCTCAGAAATTCACATTTCTGTATAAGCACATAACCAGCTGAACATCTACTTTAGGTGAAACAGATACTGTTTATGGTTGGTTCTACTTAGCTTGCTTTATGGTTCATTCACTCTAGCTCTGTCAGTCCAACAGTCCAACAGACCCTTCAGTAGATTGGTTAATGGGACTCTTTCTATTGCATATATCACTGAGCATACTACAGGCAGCATGCACCCAAGGATCATTACTTCAGTGGAATGCTTTTCTTCAACATTTATATTTTATGAATCATGACGTTAATAATATCTGTTCTCAGACAAAATCCTTAAAGGAAAGTGGGAATTCTGCTTTTAATCATATCTCTGCAATTCCACTGACTTCACAGTGACTGCACTGGGGTAAACACAATACATCAGCGCACTCTGACAACCAAGGGATAGACTGTGACATTTCCGTGTCACACATGCAAAAATGGAAGTAACACAATGGCGCTGGAAGGATTATCATAAATGCTTACACAGAGCTTTGAAGCTACAACAAAATGTAATGGTTATCATCATCATTATGATAGCTACTGTTATTATTAATGATCAGGACAATAGATTGTTTACAAAATTGATCCTGACAGTAGACACTAACTCCTACAAAAACCTTGTGCTTTAATCTGAGTTTCAGGACATGTCCGTCCTTAGAAGAATGGAGAATACATACTGCGCTTGTGCTTGTGTACTGACTATTCTCTGTTGGATCATAATAGGCTCATTTGTGTATTTCTGTGGGATTTTTTCTCCTAGATGAGTTCATGGAGACGCTAGTTTTTACTCCTAATAAAAACCTGTGGGTTTAAACCAGTTAACTCATCTTCAAGACTGAATACTGTTGCTTTCTCCTATTTCTGGCAGCATTGCCTCAGGTTCATGTACTAGCTGAGCATTTGTTCACATGGACAAAACTGTTGTAATTTTTGTTATGGGTACCTTTAACTTCAGAGCTTCAGAGATGAATATTCCTCAGGGAAAGTGCTCACAGTCTTTTGCATAGCTCATTCTTGCCTTCTAATTTGGCTTCTCTAATTCATTGATTTTTAATACAGATGTAATTGCATTCAAGAAATCTTATTGCAAATATGTAACGACAGAAAGGAAACGTGGTTCCTTGTTCTGTTAAAAGCCCCTAGTTAAAGTCTACGAAACACCTAATAAAAAGTACAGAAGACATATGGAAAAAAATGAGGGAAATGTAATCTTCGCTGAAATAATATTCTGATGTGACTAAAATGAAACTCTTTTTATGAACCATCATTACATAATAGGTTTTGCTTTTTTCTAGGTGAACTAAATCAATTTTGTTAATTTAGAAAAGTCAGAGTAGTAATCACATGCAACAATGCAGTATTATATTGATGAAGGGTGAGTTGGGAGGTTTCTGCTAAACAAAGAATAAATTGCAGCCTAAATTTGATTGCATGGAACAGCCGAATACTCCATGAAAGCACAAGACTTTAGGAGCTCAGGGATCCTTTATTCCCAAGAGAAACATGACTATCCACTATCAGCCACATCATTGTCTTTAAGTACAAAATCACTTGTAGTTACAGTGATCTTGAACACACTGGAAAAGACTGGCCATGTTTCCACTTAAAGAACAGTAGTATCAGTAGAATTATAGAATACTATGTTGGAAGGGACCTCAAGGATCACCTGGCCCAATCTTTCTGGGCACAAGCTAGGTCTAGACAAGATGCCCCTGAACCCTGTCCAGTATAACTCTATATAAGAGACATTCAGTATTATCTCCTAGTGAGCTAATTAACATTGTTGTAAGCCTGGCAACACATGAAACAGAGCACTTGGGAAAAATCTCAAATATCAAAATCTATTTGGATACCATCTATGTTGTTGCATTGCAAGCTGTGATATCATATCTTAAAACTCTTTGTTAAATCACATATCTACCTACCAGCTAACTGAATCTCATGCGTATTGGTATTGGTGAAAATCAGTATTGGTGAAAATAAGAAAAAATCAAAAAAAAGTGTATGTATCTACAGAAGCAGTTGTCTTGTGAAATGACTGTAAGATACAAAGTTTGAAGAAAATACATGCATGCATACATTTCTGACAATAACTGATGTTTACCTACAACATCATTACAATAACAATTTGCCTACAGTGATAAGAATTTTTCCGTGTATACATAAACTGCGCTTGTGAGAATGGTTAAAATAGAACAAAGGCAAGAACAAAGGAAAAGAATGTCATATCCAAAAATAGCACGTTCTGAGGGGAGGAAATTTCACTCAAGACAATAACAAAAAAGATAAATTCAAACAAATGTTGACGGTTCAGTCATCCTAACACCTTGCCAATAAAATGCCTCAAAAAAGCTTTGGAAATGTGCCTGGAAAAAGACATAGTAGGTAATGTCCTATCCAGTTATATCTCCCTTCCTCTGAGGAGGGCTACCACTCCTAGAAGCGTAAGGACTCTTCTGGACTTAGTAGGAATTTAGTAGCGCACTACAATATAGGAATGAACGATTATGTTGAGCCATCGTTAGCTACAGTCTTCCATTTAGTGTCTCACATAAATCTGACCCTATAAATGAAAATTAGGAAGCCACCTAACACATGAATAAAGCTCTATCAATGCAATGTTGTACAGATAATAATGCATTACTGCAATGATTTCCAATTGAGAATCTTATTTTCTTACCTATTACAGACAGAAGAAATACAATAATGAGTAGCATACATTGCTTCTACCAGGCAGCACTAATTAATTTTCCTTTGCATACTCTGATGGTCAAAAATGACCTGCTACTTCCCTTCTACATGGGAAAACTAATAAAAAAATAGGTTAAGCAATGTCATCATCATGGCTCGGCTTCACGAACGAAGATATGGGAAGGGCTCTACCCACACTTGCTACAAGCACGCTGATGGCTAAAAAGGCCGATGCGGGATAGGCAAGGCTGGTTGCAAACGGCCCAGCGGACAGTCTCATTAGGCCGTATTGGCAAGGCATGGTTCTGTCTGTGTTGTCTTTTCTCCTCAAGACTAATTCTACATGTGTTCTCAAAGGAGGTAGCAATGTTGTGGATGGTGTGTCTCCACGTCTTCCGACTGG
>NW_009712262.1:0-8469 GCF_000703405.1 Apaloderma vittatum
TATATATATATATATATATATATGCAAGTATGTACACAGACATCTTAAAGCATATTCTGGTCTAGTGACCAGATCTGACTTCAGTTTGCAGTCTCCTAATAAATGCACAATTAGTACATTCTACCTAAATTGTTAAATACAAAATAAATATATATAATAAATTGCAAGGATTTAATTCAAGCCACTTCCCATACAAAACTTCAACGCTGCACAAAAAATGGTGTTGCTGTCCCTAGAAAGTTTTAAAAATACTTTTAGGTCTCTTGATAAAATCCAGAACATGTGATTACAGAGTAAGATAAAGATGCGAGAAGGTAATGAAAAGCACAATGGTCAAAAAATGCTATTCAAGATGTAGAAGATGACAACTCCTTGTTCTATTAGTTTTAGTCAAGAATTTTTAGATTAGCAAATTTACATCAATTTAAGCCCAGCACATTTTTATCCCACTCCCTCTAATTTTCTCTGATCAGAAGAGCTCTTATAGGGATTCCTCAGGCGTCACTGTTAAGACCATCATTGTTCAGCATCTTTGCTGGCGACACAGACACAAGATTGAGTGTACCCTCAGCAAGTTTGCCATCAACAGCGAGCTGCGTGGTGCCATCCAGAGGGACCTTGACAGGCTTGAGAGGTGGCCCTGTGCAAACCTCATAAAGTTCAACATGGCCAAGTGCAACGTCCTGCACCTGGGTCAGCGCAACCCCAAGCACAAATACAGGCTGGACAATAAGTAAATTGAGAATAGTCCTGCAGAGGACTTAGAGGTGTTGGTGGATGGAAAAGAGTGAATATGAGCCAGCAACGAGCCAGCAATGTCTGCTCACAGTCCAGAAAGACAACTGCACCCTGGGCTGCATCAAAAGAAGTGTGGCCAGCAGGTCTCCTCCTCTGCTCCTGTGACACCCCCCATGCAGGACTGAGTTCAGCTCTGGGGCCCCCAGCACAAGAAGGACATGGACCTGTTGGAGCAAATCCAGACGAGGACCACAAAGATGATCACGGGCATGAAGCACCTGCCCTGTGAAGTCAGGCTGAGAAAGTTGAGATTGTTCAGCCTGGAGAAGGCTCCACAGAGACCTTATAACAGCCTTCCAGTACGTAAAGGACACCTACACGAAAGAAGGGGAGGAGCTCTACCAGCGAGTGTAGCAATAGGACAAGCGGCAGCATTTTCAAACTGAGAGAAGGTAGGTTTAAATTAAATACTAGGAAGAAATTCTTTGCTGTGAGGAGGGTGAGGAACAGGAACAAGTTCCCCAGAGAAGCTGTGGAAGTGCCCTCTCTGGAAGTGCTCAAGGCCAGGCTGGATGGGGCTCTGAGGAACCTGCTCGAGTGAGAGGTGTCCCTGCCCATGGCAAGGGGGTTGGAACGAGATGATCACGAAGGTTCCTTCCAAGCCAAACCATTCTATGGTTTTAGGATTCATTCATACTTCCCTGAAGCATTTTATATTCATACACAGTGAATTTTGCAAACAATTTCATAGTACAGTATTAAGTTCACATGATTTTTTCTTTTCATAAATTTACATATTAAAATGATACATACATTGTATAAATATATAATACATAAAATACCTAAAATTAATAATATACCTTACGTTGTATACTTGCACACATAAATATAGTGTATATAAATGTACTATAGCAAATATAAATATTTATAAAATCAAGTTAATTTATAAAATTAAATATAGTTATATAATTACATATGTAAATAAATCTCATTCATTGAATTAGAATGTGCAGCCTACATTAAGAGTTGGGAAGGGAACATGGTTTTCTGTTTATAAGGTTTCATTCAAACTCAGTAAGTGCTATAATTGTAAAGAGAGGATTTGACAGACTTACTAATAGAACTTAGGGTAAAGGGTAAATACTGCTTATCAATGTAGCTTTAGTCAATTAGTGTTTAATAGTACCTATCATTGCTTATCCTGAGAATATTTTTAGATGGTTTGGAAAAAAAAAAAAGTTGGAGAACTTAGTAAAAGTGGTTTGAAGTGAAAATTAATACTTCAATACTTCAATAAATTGAAGTAATTGTAAAGTCTTTGTGTATTACCAGACTAATGTAAAGGATCAAACTAAAATTTAGTCCTGTTTTCTTGAACTGATTTATAAAATTGTACAATTCTACGTACACAAATAATCAAGTAATATAAAAATAAAAAATATTACTTTCAGTGGATCTCTTCCCCAAAAGTTTTATCTCTACTTAAAAAATACTATTTTTTAACAACTTAGATGATTACTCATTACATAGCACAATACGACAAGTATGACATTAGGTAGTAAGGACAAACATCCACTATATCAATACCTTTTACAGAAATTAAGCAGAAATGGGTAAATCAGAAACTTCAAATTAATTTGTACTATAAATCACACAGAATCATTTAATACAACACATTATTTTGATTTTTTTAATGAAGAAAAATATTGCCAGTAAAAAACCTCTCCTTTTATTTATGGATAGGAAAAGAGGTAGATATTCTTTTATACAGATTAGACTTTTTTAGACATCATATTAAAAAGATTTCTACAACACTTAATGTAAGTCAGCAGAGCTGCAGTGGTACATAAAAAAACATCAGTCTGGTACAGACTGTAACCCAGGTTACCCCTATTATTCAACCATGGGCAAAAAGGCAACAAGAAACATCAAGAGAACTTTGACTGCATCTCCTACCACAGGACAGTCAAAACTCCTGATATATTTGGGATTAAAAGTTTAAAAGCCACAACTATAATGAGTGATAGGAAGACAAAAAAATATAAATATGTATTGCTAAACACTAAAGTCCTTAAAACAGCAGCATATTTTTGCTAGGTGAATTGTTCAGTGATTCTGGAAGGTGAACCAGTTTTCTTTCTCCTGAGGAATATCAATACAACCAATCCCTAAATGTCAATGACAAGAGATTAATACATTTGATTGTATTTCTCTGATCATAATTGACAAGATCATCTAATTCTTGCCTGATGATCAAATTCATACATCACTGAAATGCAGCTTCCATGCATTTCTCCCAACTTTTCACAATCTACAAATTTCAGAAACACATCCATAGTTCTTAGACCATGATCAATAATGAACAAAGTAAATAGGCTCTTTCATAAAAATGAGCCGGAAATCCTATCAATCTGTATTTTCATCTTGATGGCGCCCTCGTAAACTGACCTGTTTTAGTCTCCCTAATCCAGTTTTATAGATTCATAGAATTGTCAGGGTTGGACGGGACCTTAAAGATCATCCAGTTCCAACTCCCCTGCCATGGGCAGGGACATCATTGGATGGCAGCACAGCCTTCCTGTGTGTCAGTCACCCCTCCAGTTTTGTATCATCAGCAAACTTGCTGGGGGTGCACTCTGTCCCCTCGTCCAGGTCATTGGTGAAGATATTGAACAAAAGTGGACCCAGCACTGACCCCTGGGGAACACCACTGGCCACAGACCTCCAAGGTGATTCTGCCTCATTGACTAAAACCCTCCGAACTCTGCTGTTGAGTCAGTTAACAATCCACCTCGCAGTCCAATCATCTATCCCCCATTTCTTGAGTTTACCTACAAGGATGTTACAGGAGACAGTATCAAAAGCCTTACTGAACTCAAGGTATATGACACTCACTGCTCTCTCTTCATCTACCCATTTGGTCACACTTTCACAAAAGGATATCAGATTAGTAAAGCAGGATTTCCCCTTAGTAAATCCATGTTGGCTACTCCTGATAACCTTCTCTTCTTCCACCTGGTTAGAGATGGCCTGCAGAATGAGCTGCTCCATCACCTTTCTGGGGATGGAGGTGAGGTTGACTGGTCTATAATTGCCTGAGTTCTCTTTCTTGCTCTTTTTGAAGGCTGGAGTGACATCAGCTTTGTTCCAGTTTATCAGTTTAATAAAGTAGTTTCAACAAATCCAGTTTATCATTTCATGGGGCAATACAGCGCTCTCCTGAAATGGCATTTTAATGTGCAAAATTTAACCGATAGACATATATATTGCAGCTGAAAATATTTACAGTTCATACTTTCTAATGACAAAGGCAGCTGCCAATTTCAAATCACAAGCTTGCTAAAAACCATGATGGCATACTTAGAAAAACAAGATCTTTTTCCTTCAGTACATGATCACCCGGGATACTGAGGAACTCCATGAATATAGCTGACATTTTACTCTCAGGTGTCCAACATTGAAAACACTGGTCCATACAATATACTTCATACTCACAAATACCATTAATATCACAGAACTACAGAACAGTTTGGGTTGGAAGGTACCTTTAAAGACCATCTAGCCAAAAGCCCCTGTCACGGGGAGGGACATTTTCCATCCAACCCCAGCTTAGGTTTTCCTTGACTATTAAGACACATACCAACCTATTTTTACAGTAGAGCATTACAGTGCGTAGATGGTCCCAAATCATTCTGATACATTTAAAAATAATCATAGTATTAAACTTAACAACCCTGCAAGAATTAAATCTGTCCTATCTGCGTAATATCCACACGATGGATAGCAGCCTTGCAGAGTTGGCAGAGAGACATGTCCATCAGAAGAAGAAATACAGACGTATTCGTGGGAAAAGAACTGCGTAGTGGGTGGAGTAAAGATCTTGGATGTCATACAATCAGAACTAACTTAACTGTAATAGTCAAAAGCTTATTTTGGCATGACTGAGAAAAGAGAGCCAGTTCAAGAATGTGAAAAGAGCAAACTAATAAGTAGCTTAAAGGAATGTGGCAGAGCTTTTAAAATAGATTTCAGACAAAGGCTGTAAGTGTGGGGCAAACTCACTACTGAACAATTATAATGGTTAAGGCAGAGGTAAACGAATCTGGTTCACAACTCTGGAAGTCTAGACTGAGATAGGAATGGAAATTGGTGCTATTTACACTATTTAAATATTACGCTATGTATGCAGTAAGCACCACAGATGTTATACAAGGAAAAATATCATTACACAGCTGTTTAAAATATGTCTCTAAATCCAAGGTTTAAGTTTTACACGTGAAGACTTACTGAATTCTAAGTATTACTGATTTACAGTGCACAACAGTAGTCTCAATCATTAGAGTACAACCAACGAATGCCTGCTTTGCTATTCTTTAGCAAAAATGCAATCCTTCCAAAGAAGTATGGACCAAATTCAAGCTTTTGTTCCAAAGAGAACAACTATGCAGTTATCTTCTCAAAAATTCTTGGGGTATGTTTTCCCTGAATACTCCAAATGTCCAACAGCAAAGAAATGCTCTAACAATCAGTTCCAATAATCAGGGAAAACGGTGTAATTTTCAAAACAGACCTATTGCTTTGTGAAGTTATAAAGGGACAGGTGTTGTATATTCTCAACTAAATTACAGAGTAGCTTGTAGGGATTCGGTCTGGCTGTCTTGGGCATCTTTTAGGTCGACAGGATTTGAGATTTCAAAAGGCCTGTAGAGGTAAACTTGCAGATAGAATTTCAAAAATACATGCTCTCCAGGATAAATGCTTAAGGGACTTACAAAGAAATATAACTTTTGTGGATATAAGAGTATAAAAATAACATAAATTAGACTTTTTAAATAATAGACTTAAGGGAATAGGAGGCTTTTCAGAGGCACAAAGCCTTTGTGAGACAGTGACCTCTCTACAGTCATGTGGGTCTGTGGCTCAACCACGATTCATCCAGCTATTATTTACCTCTCCGTGAGGTATACAATAACTGAATTTCAGATTCTTCAAGATCATTAAATCCACAATAACAGTTGTTGTCAGAAGTAGAAGACTCCTATAGAGCTATAACAACCAAACAGGGAAACTCTTTTCAAGGCTAAAAAACACAGGTGCGAGGCACAAATCACACAATGTATGAGCCTGGCAATTTTCACGTCACTTTGTTAACTGTGGAAGTCTGTAACTGTGGAGCATCTTTTATGCCTGTGTTCAACTGCAGAGCTTACAGCATTTCTCAAGTTCACACTATCTCTCTACTCCTAAATAAAGAATGTCTAAGCCATTAATTATTATACTAGTGTTTAAAGTGTGCTCTTGCCCTTTGGCTGAGAGCTCCTTGAGCAGCAGGTTGGTTCCCATTGTTGGGAAGGAATCAACATCAGAGCGTCAGGTGCTGTGCGATTTATTTGCTCCATGTACATATTCTTATATAAGATTATGCACATGAGTCTTGACATAAATAGTTCCAAAAACCTTAGCTGAGACATGCTAAGAAGCTACAAGAAATCTCTCTGCTGCTGCCCCTGCAGTTCTCCAAGTGCCATCCCATCTATTATGAAAGTAGGTGACACATCTGAGTAATTGCGCATTCAGATAGCGATACTAAAATCATTGTCAACTTGTTCAAAGTATTTTTCCTGTTGACCTGCTACACAACAATATATTTACAAAAAAATACACAATAACTGGTATTACAAAAGGTGAAGATTTTTTTTTTGGTTGGTTCTTTTTTTGTTTGGTTTCTCGGGGGGTTGTTTTTTATTTGGTTGGGTTTTTTAGAGGGAAGTACTGAAAGGGAAAACGAAATGTATTATTTCATAGAAATTAAAATCTCTACAAGTGACCCTTCTTCCGCCAAACAAAGATTATTCTAACCCTGTACCAGCTCAGGTCTGCTAAGGAGCCCTTTATTCCAGTTATCCCACTGGAGAGGCAGAATAAAAGACCTAGTGACTGAGCTGCTGACTTAAAATCAAAACAGAAAAACCTCATCGGATCCACAGTCCCACTAAGATTTAGGATTTTATTGCCCTCCTACTTCTCTCATCCATTTCCCTGTTATCTAAAGAGGATATACTTAGATTTTTGACAGAAATTAACTTGAAATACTAATTCATGTTAGCCACAGATATTTGGAACTCAGGTTAGAAAACTTGTGAATGTTATCTTTTTAGTTGATGACAGGAGACCATGAGGAAAATATCATAATAAATAAAAAACATTAACTTGCAGGTTAAAGCAGACAGCTTGGCTCTACCAAAACCATGCAGATTCTACTCTAATACTGCAAACATTCTATAGGTTCAGTAAACATGTCTGAGATTAGTATTCAAAACAAAATGAAAAAAACTCAAAATAGCCTCAATTAAAATGTATTACAATAATCATAGATGTTTTAAAATAAATATAATGTTCATCCCTTCCCACTAAACAGTAATTGGCATGAAGAATATTTTTCACTGTGCTGTACAATCCCCCACTCTGCTCCATTTCAATCTCAACGACACATCTGACAATATTAAATAAATGTAGCATTTTGATTGACAATCCAGCATAACTGGCATTATAGAGATGGATGAGTGAGTGGACGGATGGCTGGATAGGCAGGTTTTATCAGGCAATCCAGCCCTCACAGAAAGGGAAACAAGGACTGGTAAGTGAAACATAAGAGTTTATTCAACTACTCGCTTAAGGGACAAATTATATGCAGCCTACATAGTATTGCCAGGGGCAAGAAGCGATGGCAGGAGATAAGCTGGAAATTTAGGATTATTCACTTCTGTGGAATGAATAAAAAATATACCAAAATACGCTTAATAAAAAGCAGTAGCTGTTTGAAAATTAATTAGAAATTTCTTCAAAGTGACTCTGAAGTACAACTATTTTGATTCCTAATAGGAACAGAAATTGAAAATGTTTTCTAAAAAACACTGTCCTGGTTCAAAAGATTAAAGTTTGAAATGCTTCAGTTCAGGGTTTCAGTTCGAACTTAACACTGCCCTCTTGTGATATAAAGGAAAATGTATTTTAAGATAGAAGCACAAGACACATGAAAACCAGAAGTCAGTAACAGGCAGAACAGCAGTCAACAAGTGGAGTTTATTTTTTTTTTCAAAAAGATTCAATGAAGTAAGATGAATTTGAACAAGAATATTTCAGTCATTTTAAAAGTTGTCATCTGAATGGCATTTCTATTACACTATGTAAATCACTATCAGTTATTAGTTTTGTCTCAGTCAAAATTTCTTATAAATTCCTGAAATATGTTTCTACAATTTCAGTAGTCTTCCTACTCTTCGGACTATGACTACTTAAATTTTCCATATGTGTCAAAACTAGCATAACAAAACCCAAACAGCAAATGACATTTGAATAATATAACAGCATCAGGTACAGGATAAAATTACAGGCGTGTCATTATTTCCATTCTTTGAGCTGGTTTTGCACCATTCTGGAGGTTGCACGTTAGCTACAGTGTAGTGCAAGGTATCCCAAGATTCTTAACTTCAAAAAGGATTGAGCCCAACCTGCTTTTCACTTTTATGAATGCCATTACACATTCCAAGTCTAACACAATAAAAAGGGTCAGTTGATGTAGAATGGCTTTAAGAACAAGTATCTTCCTGTATACTTGGCCTTAAAACAGGAGTATTTGTGGAAATTGTCAGAGCATACTCTTTCCAGTGATATATCTGTGACAAATGAAATATAACTTTGCACATTAATTAAATTAATTAATTAAAAATA
>NW_009712263.1:0-8111 GCF_000703405.1 Apaloderma vittatum
ACCCCTAACATTCTGTGATTCTGTGATCCTTCCAGTACCTCAAACTGGCCTACAAAAAAGCCACACAAGGCCTGTAGTAACACGACAAAGGATAATTGCTTTAAGCCAAAAGAGGGTAGATATAGATTAGATGTTAGGAAGAAGTTCTTCACTGTGAGAGAGTGATGAGGCAATGTAACAGGTTGCCCAGAGAGGGTGCGGATGTTCCCTCCCTCGAAGTGTTCAAGGCCAGGTTGGATGGGGCTTTGAACAACATGATCCAGTGGAAGGTGTCCCTATCCAAGGTAGGGGGGTTGGAACTAGAAGATCCTTAAGGCCCCTTCCAACCCAAACCATTCTGTGATTCTGTACTCTGAAGAAAATAACAAATACACAAACTTATTCAAAACATAACTTCATACTCACAAAAAAGTTAAACATACATATTGTACAAGTTATCCTTATTCCAATAAAAGGGAGCATCCTGAATTCTGAAACCAGAATTTCTCTTCCACACAAAACTCACAAGCAACTGTTAAGAAATAGAGTTGAATTGCCAAGCATACCATAGGTTTCTAATGACAACTCTCCTTCAAGGAATTAACCTGGGGTAGCCACAGGTCAGTGTGGCTCTTACCTACCGCTCCTTGAAGTGTCAGTGTGGTGGTACTCAAACTGTGCTAGCTTCTGCAACTGCATCAACCATAACTCTTGGGCCACTGGACTGCCTCTGTGGATATGCAAGACTTGGGAAAAGATGACTGCCCACTTCAGTGAACTAAGGAATAGACTAAACTTTCAAACAAAGTCTAAAAGAAGTTCTGTTTTTTCTTAACAGAAATCTGTATTTCCCAGATTAGGACAATGCTGCAGGTACGTGTCTGGAGAAGAGTTCATCAGAGCCAGGTAACCACAAGTTTATGTCCATTGAGATGTATTTCCACTGAGAGAGAAAAAGGAACATGTAAAGAATTAGACAGATCAGCCCCAAATTAGATTACAATAACAACTTCCTGGGGAAATACATTCCAGTGAAGTTTTTAGCCCATAAATCTCTTACAGATCCTTATATGAGAATTCTTTCAAGAGCTTTGTTTCAGAGTCAATACATGAGAGCCTTCCCAGCTGTCACTGCTACAGGGAGATGGGCTGCAGTCATAAATCAGCCAGGGAGTAGACACTGCTTTTGACTGGCATGTGACTATGCTGGGACTGTGATCTTTGCTCTCCAGCAGATGTGTCGGGTTTTCCACACTATACAGTACCCATTCCCACATAAGACAACCTGTCAGAGCTCTCACTACCAACATCAATGGCACAAGAGACCTTTTCATTTCAATAACATAGGCAACACTGCTTAATAGACACCTGTAATTGAGATTCTTTTTTTGTTTAAAGGACATGAGCCCCTACATTCAGCAACATAGGGGCACATACAGTTATGAAGAGGAACTGATTTAGATCTAATGATCAGAGACTGTAACACTCAGCCTCTCAGGTCCTTTTACTACATCTCAGAAGCGAGCAGGTTGTAATAAGTGTATCACATCTTGCATGTGCTATAACCAGGACAACGGTTCCTTCCATTACTGTTTGCTCTCCCTTACGATGGAAGCTGTATTAGAGAGGAGGTTTTTGTCAGTGGGAGATCAAATCATACTGTTACTTTGTCGCACCTTGCAGCTACCTATCCTCCACTTTTCTCACTGCCTCAGGTAGCTCAGACCCCACCCTCTACCTTTATTTTCCCTAGACATACAAGATTCTGTCTTTCCTCCTACTACTCTTCACCACATCGTGCATTCCTTTTCTTGTTTTATTTAAAACTAGTCAAGCTGTTATTCAGTAGCTGGGAGAAAAGAGATTTGATGAGACTCATCTATTGTAGAGACCATGCTGACCTAGATCTTTCACTTTTCTCTCTTTCTCTCCCCAGTGAGCCACAGTAATAAGAGCTCAGCAGCTCTAAAAGCAATCGATACAGAGATGACATGGGCAATTACCAGGCTGGACAACTCAGAGGACTTCCAGCAAATAAATAAAGAAAGACAAATAAGGTTTCTGAAGCCAAACTATTCCATCAGAATGTTGGGTTGGAGGGGCTTGAGGAGTGGTGGTGGCAAGATAAATCAAGGTTCAAGGCAGATGAGGAAGACTGCAATGAGGGCATGAGAAGTAGCATGCAAACTGGCATAACAGAAAGACAAGGATTCAAAGACACAGGAGAGATATCGAGGTGCTGGAGCAAGTGCAGAGGAGGGCAACGAAGCTGGTCAAGGGACTGGAGAATAGATCGTATGAGGACCGTTTGAAGGAGTTGGGTCTGTTTAGTTTGAGGAAGAGGAGGCTGAGGGGAGACCTCATCACTCTCTACAACTACCTGAAAGGATATTGTGGAGAGGGTGGTGCTGGTCTCTTTTCTTGGGTAATTAGTGACAGAACTAGAGGGAATGGCTTCAAGCTTAAACAAGGTGGGTTTAGACTAGACACTAGGAAGAAGTTCTTCACAGAAAGAGTGGTGGGATATTGGAACAGGCTGCCCAGGGAGGTGGTTGAGTTGACGTGTTTAAGCATCGCTTGGATGTGGTGCTGCGTGATATGGTCTAGGGGTGAACTTGCAAGTAGGGTTAATGGTTGGACTCGATGATCCCAAGGTTCTTTTCCAACCTGGATGATTCTGTGATTCTGTGAAATCAGGAAACCTAGTGAAGATGGGTAAATCCATTCATGGCTGTAAGATATCTCTCCATGTACATCAGTCCTCAGATGTTGTAATGACCTAACTCATTTCTGGAGCAACTCCACTGAAGTTATGCCATCTCATCATTTGAAATGCAGATTCTGAGAGACTGAAGCAGTCAGTCAGTAAATCAGTGTTACTGTGTGGGCAACAGAGAATGCTGCCTTTCCAGACGATGAATTTACTGGTTCAAACCTCACCACCAGGAAAATTGTTTTTAGAAAAGAGAAACTGACTATTTCCACTATCCAGTTACTCCTTTTGGACCCTTTGAGAACTGAAGCCAAAAAACAAGCAGGTCTTTGAGGTCACTACTTGGTACTTACAGCAAGAAAAGGTTATGTGTTACCTCCCTGCCCAAGCTGTGCTACTCCCACTGCTGGAATCAGATGCCATCGATAACTTCGTGTGTTTACAAAAACCCACAGCCTGCTGAGGTATACCTTGAGGGCATATTAATACAGCAATTTTACTTCTCATTTACATTTCAACCTCCATTCAAAAAGCCTGCAGCATCACAGCAAGCAGCATACTGCACTTCCATTTTCCCTGGGGCCAAGACTAAATCCATTTCTTTAAGGAATGCTGAAAGGGAGGGCACCAGAGTTATGGCAGCATCCCAGGCTCTCCCATCACTCTTCAAGTTCTTAATATAAACTTGGAATACCAGAAAGCTCAACCCCCCCATATTCATCATCTCATTAATGCTGTACTTCCACCAGTCCCATTACTGTAAAATAGTGCTTATTTAAAAGAATTTTTAATAACTCCCCTCTTGCACACTGGTTGAAAGAAAAGTTCTCCCAGATCAAACTCTCTGTATTTGATTTGCCTGACTGGTTTCTTTTGCTTTCCCATCTCCCCCTTCCTATTTATATAGATATTCGTTACTCTTTCAACTATCTAAATTCCTTCCTTTCTTTTACCTTCCATCTCTGCCACAGATGAAGAAATCTGAAGCCTCTCCTCCTCCTATACAAACCATGCCAGAGGCAGAAAACGAGATGTCCTGAGACTGCTGTGCAGCCCAGCGGAACCATCTTTCACAGCTCTCAAAGCTGTTTCAGCCGTTTCGGCACATGGCACTCTGCATCAAGCAGCTCTATACAAGCCTCTTGCACCCTCGGGGGGTTCAACCCAGGCTTCAGCAGCAGCAAGCAGGTGGTCTGGAGAATGTTCTGATTCTTCAATACTTAACATAGGGCTGAGGTTGGAGGAAAAGGGAATAAATATTTCCAGTCTGTCACGAACAACAGAAAAGGGAAAACATGTGGCACCTGTGCTGCTAATAAACAGCGAGCTTAGGTTCAGGATGTCTCATTCACATTGTAAGCAGATTAGCACACATGGGCTCTGAAATCCTGAGCATCTTAAGACACTGGCAAAATTTGGGTGATGGAAGAGATGAAGCTAACCAGGGCGAAGAAGAAGGAGCTGCAGCCAGTGCTGGCTATGCTGAGTTCGGGATCTCTAACCTGACAGATTTGTCCCACTTCACAACTTCTCTGAACTGAAATTCTGCCTACATACAAACACAAATGCTCAGCTATTGATAAGAGATCCCTGAGTAGTTTGAGATTGGCAAAGTTCAGAGAGCAGCAACTAGAAGTGCATATTGTTATACTCTTAACTGAAAGGTAGAGGCTGGGTCAGGACTAATCTAGGACGTCAGAGATAAGTGAGGCCTTAGCTATAGGAGTTCTAATATCAGCCTCCAAATATGAGGTTTCTGACTGTTCATTAACATCCATGTGTGATCCCAGCACTTCTGCTATGATGGAATCCCCATCAGCCATCACTGTTTCTGTGAAAATACTGTGCCCACATGCCTGTGCTCTACCAGGCTTTAATACAGCATCTGCTCTGAGCCTAAAAAGGGAGTCTGGCCATCATGCCTCCTATAGTAACAAAATTCTCTAAGAGAGCAACTACTGCATCCATTATTGCAACATCAACCCTTCTTATTTGCTCATTTGTCACTGTTTTTTGGTGGGGTGTTTACTGCTTTTTTTTTTTTTTAATAGATGGCCATTAAACAGATGGCAGTAAGGGAGAAATATTATAGCTCACTACCCACCAGGGCTTAGCTGGCAGCCCTTGGAGACTGTGCATCATTACATAGATCATCTCCGGTGCTTCTTGGAGACCATTCAGTGGACAATAGTTCCTCATACCCTTGCTCCTTACCTTTCACTAAATCTGAGGCAAAAGTAGCAGGAATCCTCTCATGTGTTTTTTAAGAGTAAATCATAAAAGTGTAACCTGCCAACTGACACTTGGATTATTGACAGAAAGGTTGATAAATAGTATTGGCTTGAGTGATAAACTCAGATATCAGAGAGTAAATCTAGTTGAAGAAAAAAAAAAGACAAAAAAAAAATCTACCTGTCATTTTTGGTCACAGCTGCAGAGCCTGAACTGGCAACTTGGATTTGTTTTCTTGATTCTGAGCAACTTACTGCTCTCCTGTGACCCCTTGTATCACTTCTCAAGGTCCCACAGGCAATATGCTAGCACTTTAAAGCAAAATTTCACCTTGGATCACTATCCCTCCCAGTTTTTGTTTTTGTGGGTTTTTTTCCCCCCTACATCTATATTTATCTCATGTATTGAGAGTGCCATGTGCCTAGCCTACATCCTCTGGCCAAAGCTTGAGAGAAAGGTAGCTGAAGATAATTCAGAAAACAACCAAGACTACTGGCACCATGCAGCAGAAACCCCAAACCAGGTTCCACTTCAGGTCTGCAAAAACACAGCTGGGTCACTGGGCATTTTATTACAGTAGAGATGTAGGATCAGCCTCAGCGTATCCACTGACATCTTAAGCCCTTAACCCCTCTGCTATGGGGGCATCTTGAGTTACATTTGATTGTTAAGTCTTAGAAGCATATGCTGCAATGGCAGGCACTTGTGGCAATAACCAACCTACCTTCAGGCTTTTGAAAAACAACAGTCTAGGAGAACTGGGCAACATCCAGGGATTTATGGATGCTTAAGGCTATCGTAACTCATCAACAGACTGCAAATACATCGTATTTTCTTTCACAAATCTCTAACTCTCCCGTGGCTACTATCCTCAAAGGCATTTGCTCTAAAGACCAATACACAGTTGCCAAAAGAGTTGCTTAATGGTAGAAGTAACAAAAAAACCCTCATTACTTGAAAAACTGTTGCCTATTCACTCTCATAATGGTCGTCACCATCTCTGTGCACCCTGATGCACACTCATTCATGCACATGAAGTGCACGCTTCATTTGTTTCCTGCTTCCTACCTTATGGTTACATCATAAGTTCACTGAGGCAGGGAATATCTTGTAGTGTCTTTTCAAGGTGGACAATGAGCTCCTTGTTGCATTATCAGGGTTCTATCGCATTACAGTGCTATTGATAAAAATGAATAAAATTATCCATGTGGCTCAGATGAGTCAGTGCTGCATCATCACAAATTTTCCAATAAAAATAAAGTTAGGGCACCTTCCCTGAAACATAAAAATTGGCATGGAAGAAATACCTCCAAGTGTCTAATAACTGGACTGAATGTCTTGCGAAGTGTAGAAAATCAAAGCTGCATATTCTTTGCTAGATTGCACTCAACCAAAGGTTTATTCAGGTTGTGTCCATCTTAAGTGTTTAGATTTCATTCCATACTTTCATCGTCTTGCAAACACAATCTCACCTTCCCCAATCATCTTCTATTTCCTCTATTGACCTCTATATTTTCTAAAATTCATTCCTAGCATAAAAGCTGTTTGCTTCATGTCTCCTCATACAATCCCCTCAACACTCATTTCCATAAACTGCTTTTAATGTTGACTGCCATTTAAAGGCCTTTTCTACTTCAGCTATTTCTTTGTGAACAGACCCCCATAAACCAACCTTGCTCTAATTCTGCCACTAATTTATTTAATGATTTTAAAAGCAGAAGCATGTGGGTGCCCTTTATGACCTGCAGTCCCAGCACCTGGACTGAAACAGGACAAGGTAATGGGAGAATGAAATGCTCTGGAGCACGTATCATAGAATCATAGAATCACAGAATGGCTTAAGCTGGAAGGGACCTTAGAGATCATTTTAAACCAGCCTCCCTGCCACCAGGGACCCTACCTCTCGACTAGATCAGGCAACACATGGGGACCGAACGGGAATCGAACCTGCGACCTTAGCGTTGTTAGCGCCACGCTCAACTGACTGAGCTAACTGGCCCCCAGGTATTTGGCTACAAAACAGTACACCATGGGGTAGAAGGTAACAAAACAAAATTCCTTGGAGAAATCACAAACATTAAACCAGTATTAACCAGCTAATAATGACATTTCTGTAACATATGGACAGGCTAATGGCGGGGAGAGCATGACAACATTAATAAGCTGAAAATGCTGGTGACAGAAGGGAACAACCAAATCTGTTCTGACATTGCAAGAATGGACCTGAACTTCTGCCACATTAATGATAACTAGAAGCTTGGCAATTGGATTTTTTATCTTTTTTGTGGGGAGGGAAATGTTTGAGGATTTTTTTTTTTTTGGATGCACATGGGGGGAACAAAGGAGAAGGCAGGATATGTAATATGGAAAATATGGCTGGTACTTATTGTTTGCAGTCCTCTTGGAAAGACAGATAGATCTACTGAGATGATACAAATTCCAGGTTTATGTTTCTGTAATACTAAGGGATAAGCATGGTCTCTGTTATTGTCATTAAATCTTTATACTGCTGTATACATAAAAGACTATAGGTCAGGACACAAGCGTTCTGTGCAAAGGATAGCCCAGACACAAGGACATAACAGTAAAAACAAAACAACAACAAAAAATAATCAAAAGACAGAGAAGGAAGAGCCAAATATATGGGTCAGGTAAGAGACTGAGCTGAAAAATCTTTGTTATGTCTCCCTTTTAATCAACCTCATCTTCTCCCACCACTGAAGAACCCGATTAGTGTCCTGTCATCATAAATCTAGGGCTTGCTACCCCACTGAGGGGAAAAACTTCCAAGTCCCACTCATGCCACCCTGTCCACAAATTTGGTTTTTTAGCAGAAATCAGTCTGTGCTCACTGTCTAAATTCCATTCAGCAGCCCAGCCTTCAGTGCCTTCTGCCACGGGAATAACCAAGAGTCAGAACCATCTGGGGGACAAAACAACTGTGTGAAAGGAAGGTGTCTGAAGCAGAGAAGAGTTCTTTCACAGAGTCCTGGCTATTGCACTCTTTTGGCATTCCTCTGACTTGCAAGCTAGGGACTAGCTGATTCACATGATGTAAAAAACCTTAAGACTCTCTGTCTTCCAAGAGCAGACAAGTATTTACAAGCTCATTTGAAAAAAAAAAATGCACCACTGCACTGGCATGTGCCCTGAAATCAGAAGAAAAGTTAATTTCACCTTTGTAGGG
>NW_009712263.1:8142-38523 GCF_000703405.1 Apaloderma vittatum
AATACCAAGGCTAAAGGGGAAAGGAAGATAAAAAATCCCAACCTCACCATCATTTATAAAAGAAGTTTTGTAGAAATTAAAAGACGTTTTGCTTTAGAAGCACAAACATGATCCTAGTGCAAAAAGTATTTTCACTTTGTAAATGAAATATACTTTCCATTTTCCCTCATGCCTAAAAACCTGCAGAAGCCTTTTTTGGCTTATTTCACTTCCATGTGATCCTTTTGTAATTCAAGGCACTGGAAACCTAAGCCAGAAAGAAATTGAGAATTAGAAGGCGGTAGAACTCCATGTCTCAAGTTCCCAACCAAGCAAGCTACAAAGAAGTAATCATTATCCCATACCTCTGGGATCTCTCCAAAAAGTTTCTTCAATATGTTAGAAAAGAAGTAAAAAGAGATGGCATGCAAGCAGCTGGACAGGTGCCTTTCAGGAGGTTAGACAGCTTTCCATCCAAAATTCACTAGGTTTCTTTCAACAATGTCTCCAAACCAAAATACTCATCTTGATTTTTTTTTTCTTTTAGGAAATTAACATTTCCAATTGGAAAGTTCTTGACCCAGATCCAATGCTCATTAATCAATGTATATTACTGACCACAGAGGACTAATACATCTGTGCATATACAGACATGCACTTCCCTCCCTGGAGCACTTTGATGTCCAGACCAGGGGCTACAATAGATGTATGTATGGCATAGCCTCAGGCATTCTGCACCTGCTGAAAGGGCTGGAGAACTGCCAAACATCTTTATTTTGGAAAAAGCATTTGCTTTGGTATCTGCTAATTCTAGGAAGGGGCCTCTGCTCTTCTTGTTTAGCTGTCTCTTTGCATTCACAATGAACAAAAGGAAGGGACAAGGCAACCATCTGTGGGTGCTTCATAGAAATACAAAACCCCAGTGGGCTTCCTGTTACAGGGAGGAAAAGGATAAGAAAGAAAACAAGCTGAATGCAACAAGCAAAAACCCTGAGCTTGCCTCTCTAGAGCAGGCTTGTTAAGCATTTCTGCCCAGACAATGTGGAAAGCTTATGAAAAATTATAATAAAAATAAAATCAAAAGCTTTCACCAAAATACCTGGTTTTCTTTCCAACAATTTTATCATATCTAGTTCAGAGAGAGGGGATCCTACCCCTCCCTCCATATTTCCCTGGCCTTAAATGAAACAATAGCCTTGACATCTGTCAGACACCGATGGTCAGATATATTAATGGCATTTGCATTTAGCAAGTGCAGATGTTAATGAACACACTGTGGAATTTTGAAATAATATATATGTACCTAATTAGAAATATTTAATTGTTATTCTGTCATCAGATTCACACAGCATTAATCCTAAAGTTCATAATGTGAGATAAACTGAATTTTCTAAGTCCCCTCCATATTATGCTATCTCTGCTCACATAATAGCACAGTAAATATTAGCAAAAAATAGCACAGTCTGCCTCTAAACATGGTCCCACGTTTCTTCAGCAGCATCTCTAGATTATTACTAGCATAAGCCAAAATGCTTTTAGTATAAAACTAAGGCTTTATACTAGAAAAAAAAGAGTGAATCAGCAAAAGAAAATGCAGCCTCCTCCCCAGACTGGAGTGAAGTAACTGCCTTCTCTCTGGAGGTTTCCAGTAATGAATTCCTGTTTTAATTGAAGCTGCAGCCAATGCGTGAGCTCCAAATGGGTGTGTCCCTCTCTCCCTCTCTCTCTCTCTTGGTGATGCTGTGCAGGAAAGAGCTTTTAAATCAGACAGTGAACATAATGAACTTAAATTTCCCTTCCACGAGGGCAAAATTACAATCATAGACTTCACTTCCAGACAATTAATTAATTTGTTTACATGATTTCTTTCTTTTGTTTTACTTTCATGATTTATTTTTTTCCCCTCCACTTCTTCAGGCTCTTTAACTCTCTAAGGTGTAGGATTAGCTCTTGACAACTCATCCTCTCTCAGGCACAGAGACGTGGAACAGCAACAGAACTGCAACAGGGGAAAGAAGTCTTCATGCAGTTACCTTCAGGCTTACTTCTAACACAGAGTGACAATGTTAAAGCACACAGGCCTATTCTTTAGATGACAGCACTAGCATTTTACAGAATCATAAAATGCGTTGAGTTGGAAGAGACCTTTAAAGGTCACCTAGTCCAACCCCCCTGCGGTAAACAGCAACATCATTTGCCCATCGTTAGCAAGGTGGACACAGTAGTTGCCACTTGAAAAGCGTTTGCCCACTTACCAGCATGAAAAGATGGGCTCCTCAGACTGCTGAGAGCACCACAACCTGACTGTCAGAGATTAATGGGATTGACTTCCAAGGACAAACTTCTCCCTCACCAGTGTGACAAAAAGCAGAAGGCATGGAATTAACCAGCCAGAACCTGCAACCAGCAGTGCTGCACGCAAGCATGTACAGGTTTGCCTCCCAACGCTGTGCTCCCACTCCTGTGAAATAAGGGAACCTAAAAATCACTCGGGAGGAGTAGTAGTGGTGAAAAGCACAGTGGACCCTCTGAGGATAGAAGGACTGAAAGATTTGAGACAGTGAATAAAAATTATTTCTGCTTGTAGGAAGACTGTTTCTTCTAGATAACGCCACAGATTAAATCCCTTTAGAAATACCAATACTGTCTACATTACCACAGCGGTGCATGTTTAATTTCATTTCTGCTGCTACAAATATAGGCCAATAAATTTGACAACGCAGCTGTTATTTACTTGCACTCAACACTGAAGCATATTCATGACATTTACTTTGCCAGTTTCAAATTTAACAGCTTTCATTTTATTTATATCTACTTAGTGTTAGTGAAAAGTGCTCTGGTGACTTTCCATATATATGCAGCAAGTGCAGCACATTTAGCAACAGTAAAAGATTCCCTTGGCTATGTACCATTACTGTACACATTTCTGATTACATAGAGCTAAAATATTTGAAAGTGGTACAAGATCGTTGTGTCTACCCATTCTGAATACAACTGGTAACTCAGTGCAGCTAAAACATGCCAGAAGTTGTCTCCACAGCAGAGACCCAGAACTCATTTCAGTGTTCACTGAGTTGCTGATATACAGTGAGCGCCTTCACAGACCCTGAGTTGCAGACAGTGAAGACATACCATGAAACACTGCTTCGTTCCTACCCTCCACATTTTTCTGTTTTCTCTTAGATCTTCTGTTAGAGTAAAATATGAATAAGGCTTAAGAAGTTGTGGCTACAGATAAAGTAAATACCACTTAAAAATATTACACAGGAGATACTCATGAGCAGCGTGACAGCTTTCCAAAGCAGTGGGGAGAGGTGGGGAGTGCACCTAGGTCAAGAAGGACAATTTTAGCATGGGAGCACCAACAATCCCTTGTACACGCTTATGCTACTGACACGGAGGGAACCTGAGACAGGACCTGTGAAGGGAGAGCAGAGAAAGCTAGATTGTCTTGCTCTTACACTGCCCTGGAGGTAACTTATCTATCCCCTGTGGTTGTCAATCTGCTCTCTCCAATACCATAAGTCCAGTATCACAATGGTTAAGGACATATAAGTTTGTGAATAAAGTTAGGCAATTACAGAACACTGAGGAGGAAGATGAAAATTCATAAAGCAGAACAAGAGTGCAGACATGTGACATTACAAGAGAAAGATGATTTTTCCTCTCTGACCTCCAGCTTGGCATTCTCTGCATTTTAATTGTACTACAACTGGAATGAACAAGTTCACTGACATTTAAAAAACCTATACAACTACTAGGCATTCTTGTATTCTTTTGGTTTTAGTTGTAGGTGTTAATTGGACAAAGCTTATCCCTTAAATAAAAGATCTCAAAGGTGTTAGAAAAACTCAATAATTGTGCTCTGCTTAATGACAAGACACTCACCCCACGGTCAGACTTTGCAGTTCACTCAGATTCAGGTGTAGTCTGTTGAAATAAAAACATGCTCACAAATTGAAGACCGTGCTACAATTACCTGCTTTTCTAAAATAAGGTGTACACAGTACCATGTACATCGATACACTTCATAACAGCAGGTCTAGCACACACACAGCATGAGGTCTTTTAGAATGTATTTTGCAGCTTTGCAGATGTAGCAGCTTTGCAGAGAGAAAGAATAAACAGTGCAGGGAAAGTAAGTATTTACTGAGTGGATGTGGACACAGCTGCTAAATTGCAAGTGTGTGGTGCGTGTGCATCTCTGTAGAGGAGGATGATGTGGAAAAATGCTAAGTGACAAGATACTCCCTTCCCTCCCTTCCTACCCCACGCATTTTCTGTCCTGCACTGATTAGGTACCTACTTCCTAACCTGGATAAACTTTTTTAACTCAGGTGGGGACGCTCAGTTGGCTCCAGTCTTGTGTTTCCACTGTTAGCAGTAGGAGGATTGCTGCTGCTCCACGCCCCAGGGTCACCAAGTTCTGAGTCAGGTCACCTCCATCCTGCCCTACAGCTTGGCAACTATGCTGGTAATTCCATCACATTCATAAATGTCCTCTATAGTCTAAATCATGACTCTATCAGTCTCATTTTGCTTGCACTTTGAATTTGTTGCAGAATAGAAATTACATTTTCTGGCTACAGGAATTACATTTTCTACATTAACCAATATTCCATCTCCTGTCCTAAAAAGAAAGAATGATGAACTGTAAAATAACATCCATTTTGGTTAACTAAACTTTGGCTTCATTAATATTACACATCAAAAAAAAAGCCTGAAAAAGGTGGATGTCTTCGGCAAACTCAATACACACAGAACCTAGTGTGCAAGAAACGTTTAAGAAAAATTTGGATGTTTTGGTCATTAAGTGATCTCACAGTGAATTCACACTCCAAAACTGTTCAAGTGAAAGCTATAAGTCACAGAATATTGTAAAAACAAAAGATACCCATATCTCAGCATACTGAAATCCACTTGCTTAGTTAAAAGATTTTTCTGTAATACTGTCACTCATCAATACAGTTACAAGGCCATGACTACTACACTGCTGGTGGTCAAATTTCAGAACCATGAAGCCCCAGAGTAGAACCTTTATTTTAAGAAGGACACTGCTTCAAATGGATGCTCCAGTTTTCAGAAAATAATTGTTCACATCACCCCCACAGTGACAGCCTCTCAGGATAAAAAGACACCTTTGTAAAACAAAGCTTCTTATTCAGAAAAAGTTTTGTAACAACACATTCTGGTTTTTTGGTGGTTTTTTTTGGTGCAAATATTACTGAGTGTCACGTCTTCCATTCAAGTTACTGCTAAAGCTCTCAAATAGGAAAGAGATTGTTGTGCTAGCAGAAGTCTGTTAATGGGTGTAGATACTTTGACTGCTTATTCCCCTGCGTGACAAATCTCATTCTTCTCTCATCACACCATTCTATAGTAGCACATCTATATGGCTTTATAATCAAGCTAATTTTGATTTAGATGGATACAAACCAATGTCTGTACAAAACCAGAAGTAGCTAGAAATATAAGTTATTAAAACAAACATGCCCCTTAATCACTACGGTTTCAACAACCCTTCCTCCCCTTCAGCAGAAGGATATCTTATAAAAAGTTCCTTACATTGCATTAGAAACTATTGAATTTGTAAAGTAATTGGAAAAACTCCTTTCTGTCACTCTTCCTTCTTTTTCACAAGAAGTTTGTCTTTTCTTCCTTTGTTATTTTGCTGTTTCCTTCTCTTTCTCATTGCTAAGATGAAATTTCAATCACCCATTTCTCACTGCTTTATGCAATGGCAACCACTGCAGAAAATCATGTAAAACTCAGCACCAGTATGAGGGAGGAAACAAAAAAAACACAACAAAATATTGCCAGTGCAGATAACATTTTAGAGAAATAGAAATTTGCTTCTTAACTAACTGCCCCGAGCAATTTTCAAGAGTTGAAGAAGAAATGCACAAATACAAAAAAACGTAGTTTAAGGCTTCGTCATTAGCTGAATCACAGAATCACAGAATGGCCTAGGCTGGAAGGGACCTCAGAGATCATCTGGTCCAACCTCCCTGTTATGGGCAGGGATGCCACCTCTCGACTAGACCAGGCAACACATCAGGACTATTTCATTTACACTATCATTTTGAATTTGCCTTTCAAATTCAAAGCCATTTTTTCAGTTAAAATTGTATTCTGGCATGATGGAAGCAGTCAGAGAGTGTGTCATAAAAGGCATACACAATCTGATATCAGACATTACTACCAGTTCAGCCTGTTCTCTGTGGCTCTCCACCAGTTCCATTGTGGTCACATTTAACCACGTTCTGCAGTAAGCCAAAACAGTTTTACAGGTTTCTCTGAAGCTTAGTTTGCTGCTGACACAGGTAGCCTAGTCAAAAGCTTTCCTGAACAAATATAACTATTTGTTTTAACTCAGTGTTTACATGTTCACTTCATTTTCTGGCAATCATGCCCTCTTTGAGCCAGACCTTTGAAACTGAAAAGCTCCTGGAGGCATTCATTGCTTCACTGAACCTTTTGTAGAAAAGTTTTCTGAGGTAAATATTATCAAAACCTTATTCCTGAAGATAGATGTAATTCATAGTTTGTTTCCCATAACATTCTGCTAATTTCCTCACTAAGCATCAGAAAAAAGGTGTAAGGCAACTGAACTTGAACCAGCACCTGAAAGGCATAGGCCACTATACCCTAGAGTATTTGTGATATTCCACAGAAACTGCCTTCAGGACAGAACAACTCTCTCTGTTACAATCATTATCCCCTAAAAACCCATCTCGGATACAGTTTCTTTCAGTTCACTGCAGATTGTGTCTCTCCTAAGGCTCTATAAAAGAGGGCAAACCAGAAAGACATAAGCTAACGGTAGCAGGAGCAGCCAGCACTCTTACCTTGAGCTCATCTAACGCTGCTGTCAGAAAAGAGCACAGCCAGATTCTGTTCTCATTGTCACTGGTGGAAATCCACAATAAATCCTCTGATTTCACTGGAATCACTACAGGTTCATACCAGGCAAAACTCCAGGCCTATACTTCTAAATATGTTTGATAGGCAAGGCACTTTAGTCAGTTAAAGTTCTCAAAACTGAAGAGTAAGAAACAACAAGCAAGACTGTCAGATTTACATGGCAAATACATTTTTCTTGTATAGTATCTTTGAATCTAAATTTTTCCTGATGGCAATGGAACAAAGATGATTGTTTTGCAGTTTATCAGCAGTATGAATATTTGACCAGTGCTATTTCTGAGCACGTAGCAGCCCAGTGCCAGGGCATGCTTTTTGACACTGTCCCACGTGACATCCTTGTCTCTAAAATGGAGAGACATGGATTTGACCGATGGACCGCTCCGTGGATAAAGAACTGGCTACTCCAACCTCTCCACAGGTCCTGCAGATAAGGCTGCAGCATTTCCTCCCACAGGAAAAAATGACAATAATGGGAAGAGAGAAGAGGAAGATTAAGGGCATTGATTCCCTGTTCTAGTAACCCTGGCAGAAATATTCAGAGTTATTCTTACCAGGTTTTGGGTGATGGAGAACAGGTAAATAATTAAGTTCCTATGCCCAGACCTGTAATCACACAGAAGCAACATACATGTGCTGGTGGCATAACTCAGAGATAAATGCAGCTACTCTTAGCAATAGATTTTCCTCAAGGAAAGAGACTTATAACAAGAAAGCAGAGTAAGTTAATGTAGGCAAGAGTAAAACAAAACATGAAATTTCCCCCATCTCGCAATTTCTACAATACACATGAGATTCAAACTGTCTCAAAACCGCTGCTCACAGGCAGTAAACCAATTTATTCTTCCCCTATCCCATGCAAAGAGCTATAGAAAAGCTGAGCTGAGGCTTACACCTGGCTCACTGAAAGCAAAACGTCATAACTTCAGGTACTCACAATGACTTTTGAACACACAGAATTTTACATCAGATAACACCTCACTTGATCAGATTTTCTTTCCTAGTCAACTAACATAAGCACCAGTTTGTCATAATTAAAAAATTTCATCTTCCCCCAGAGCACTGCCTTGTCCTGCATTTAAATCTAGAATTGACAACCTCTCTAATGCTACACAGAAATCTCGGCAGTCCTCAGCAATCTCAGCTTCTGCTTTTGATCTGCCTTGGATACTGAACCAAGACTATTTCATGAAATCCGGCCCTGAAGATCCAGCCCTTCCCTAAGCTTTTTTCCAACCACCCATAATGTAAACAGAATTTACACTTACAAATACAGGAGAATTCTCATTCTTTCTCTGCATATGCACATGCAGAAACACATACTATACATATATCAATGAAAAAACACACATATAAAGATGTGTTGGCTTAATGCAAATCTCAAAGGCCATTTAACTGACAGGTATGGAAACAGGTCATGAACCTTGCATCTGAGATGCTTTTCATTTCTCTACAGAAGAAAGAAGCTCCAAACTGCCCCAGAGAAAAGAAGCTGTTGAGGACTGTTGAAGCTCTAAGGTTTCACTAGTTAGATATCAGTGTTATCAAAATGTCCATCTCTTCACAAATGTGTTCCAGCTATGAACATCCAGGGTTTTCACAACCATCTCCTTAACTTGATATCTATAGGTGAATAAATTCACTAAATCCAGCCTGTGGTTTCCTGTGCTTTGTAGGAAAATAGAGAAGATAACCTTGATCTTGCTTGACACCAGTCTATGCTTTGTTTCAGGACTTTATATACCTCTGTAAACAAAAGGATAAAATGTAGAATAAAACATATCAGTTGATGAAATTATTCTGAATTTAGGAGTCCTTATTACAAAAGTTTAACAAGCCACTAACTTTTATAGTCTTCAGACAGCTGAAGATACAACACTCATCTCTGCTAGCACTTCATAGCCATCTGTAATTCTGCCACAAAGATTATTTTCCTAATCTGTCACTGTGACATGGTCACACATCACGGTCACCTCAGCTTCGCATTGCTCCACAGCTTTCCACTCCGCTCAACATACATGGCCTGTGTGTATTTTCACTGCCTAGCCTGTCTACTTTTAGTAAGAGGTCACTTCTGATCCTCCAATGATCCATCGTGTCAGCCTCCACTCAAATTTACACACAGGCATCTTTTTGCCAGTCTTGTTCTTCATACTTAGGAGAAGTTCCCCAGTAGATACATATGAAGTACTCTACTGCTCGTCTTCAACTTCCAGTTAAAATTCTTAAGTGGAGATCACCACCCATAGCTGCCTCACTGTTATTTCTGTTTTATTCTTCATTCCCTTCACTTGTCTTTGAAGGTATATCTGTTGTCTTCCCTGGTTTGCTAGGTTACTACTGTAACACTATTAATAGGATAAAATATGCTTTCTTTGACACATAAATTCAGATACTTAAAGAGTACCTAACACTGAGTTCTCTGCAGCTCAATATCTTTTAATCACTTTCTTTCAAACCATATCTCCAATGTTTTCTTCCGAGTAAAGTAACAAATAATAAGTACAGTGAAGTAAGCCAGAAACTGCTAGAGCGAATGTGAAAAGAAAGGCACTAGACCATCATTTGTGAGATAAGTGGACCTTCCCACTAACTGTGATAAGGGATAACTTCAAACTAATAAATCCTCTTCCTCAAACTTACACAACCACCTAAGTTTGAGCAGATTCAACCTCCTCACAAATGGACACATATAGCACAGACTCTCCTGTTCAACACTTAAAACCTGTGAAACCTCACTTTTCTGCAAGCTAAGATTTCCATCCACCCTCCTTCCCGTCCTCTTTCACAAGCCTGTGTACGTGTAGCCAGCCATCCTACTCAAGAGGAGAGCTACATCCCCTGCAAGCAATGAACTGTTCCCTGCAGCTGTTAGCACAATGTCTCCCTTGAGAGTGCTCTGAAGTGCTAACCGTTCGCCGTAACTTCCACACCAGTTATCACAGGTTTTTTCCTAAATCCATTTAAGAGGTGAGCTATAAGACAGGCAAAAAGGACAAATGTCTTCCACATTTGGATTTTAAAAACTTTCTTTAGACAAGTTTCCTCTGTACAGCTTCTTCTGTCTTAGAAATCAAGCACACTGAGAAGCATGGATCCAAATTTTTATTTAGATGTATTTAATACATATATATATATATACACACAAACACACACATGAAATAACCACTTTAAGATTGGCTGTATTACTTGAAACTCAATGCCTCTACTCTTAGCAGCTGGGAACTCAGTCAGAAGCACAGAAACTAAAAAGTGCAGGGAAAGTCTCTTTGCTGTTGCCCGCATTTCATTACTCCTCTCCACTCATCTATCATACCGTATATTCAGAACATAGGAAAAGACAACACTGTTCTTAGCTAGCAACAAAACAAAATCTCAAGGGGTTTAGTACAAGCTTTCAAACCCTCTCCAAGCTGGAGAGGAAAGGAGATTGGCTAGCTTTGCTACCTACGTAAACATGATTTTCTTGGAAGCCTTTTAGCAGTAGCATTTTTCAGGAATGCAGCACAGCGGGTTTAGATAAAGCACTGCAGTCCAGTGGTTATGGCGCTAATTTCTGATACTATAGGGCTCCTGTATTCCTTATTTGTCTACCAACTATCCCGTGTAGCCTTGCTTTAGACTGCTCATGCATATGAGATTCGTTTGCTGCATCTGTAGAACAGGTATAACAATAACCATCCAGTTATTTCTCTATCACCTCCTGTCAAGACACTTTCTGAGGAGTATTGATTTTTAGTGCACAGTCCAGCACCTGAAGTCATCCAGTCAGAGCACGTCTGCCAGGGAAAAGGACTAAATAATTTGTGAAACTGTGTGGTTTCCAGGTGGACGTTCTCATCCAGATTGCATTCACCCCTTCTTTCACAGGCTAAGACATCAGCTGTGAAGTTGAACACTATCTCTTTTAATTTTGTAGTGAAAGATATTTCTCTTAAGAATACACCTGTGGGAGCCAGAACTGCTGCATTCTACTTTGCCAGTGATGTGCTGTGAAATCTAAGGCAAGTCACCTACCCTCTGCTTAATTTTGCCCATATTTATAGAATGGAACCATTACTGTTTTACTGGCAGTACCCGCAAGGCTGTTCTTTGGGTCAGCCAGATATAGCTGCTTATTGCCTCAAAGAACCTAAACAGTTACAACACATCAAACAGCCTATTTCAATGACATAGGGCCTTCTGCAAAAAATAAAATAAAATAAAATAAAATGCCTGACTGCTTGCAGAGAAAGCAGCAGTGAGACCAGTTCTAGATTACAGCACCACCTTTTAACTACCACCTGGGATCAGTTGCCAACTGTGTATCTGAAGAAAGACTACTCATAACTGAAGTTATAGGAAAGAATCCTTTTAGGAGTATAAAAAACCCCAACAAACTAACCTTAACAAGCAATAAATAAAAGGGAATAGTTTAAGTCCATATACTCATTGAAGCATAAAACTGAAAGAAAAGAGGTTGAAGAATGACAATTGAAAGAGATGAGACATTCATTGTAGGTGAACAATAGCTGAGGTATAGTTCAAACTGCCATGAACACAGCGATCACTAAAAATAACAACTTCCCTTTATTATCTGGTTCCTATGTTCTTTAACAGGAAAAGGCAGCATTACAGATTTTTTGGCCCGAGGATATGACTAAATGCATCATTACAGCATAGCAGAGATCTAAACCACTGCTCATCTGTTGGAAGAAGTTCATGCCCAACATGCAGACTTGAATGTTGGCTAGGAACCCCCTCTAGGCTTAAATCTATTTGCACACTTTGATATCACATCAGGACTGCCAGTAGTAGCTGCCTTAAAACTAACTCCTAAATGTTTATTCTATAACTGGCAGTCACAGCATTCACAGCAGGATAAGGTAATCAGTAGGGCAGGTGGAGATGCCACAAAGGGCATAAAATTATGAATCACAATTTTTTAAAGACCTACCAGGAAGCATCTGAAGCTTCTATCTATACACCCTGGATCAAAACAACACACTCAGTCTGAAAGCACCAGAGGAACAGATATCTTCAAGACTGAAGGGAAAAAGGAAGAATGTGTGATTTTATTATGGTTGGTTCTGGAAGTAGAAGGGACTGCTGGTGTTACTATTGTGTGGGGGCATTTAGAAAGGTTTTTTTGTTTGGTTTAGGATTTTTTGAGGTGGTAGTGGGAGGATGTTACTTCCCAGAAAGCCTTGTTGTAAACTTCAGCTCAAAGATGGCAAATCCACTTCATTATGTTATTACAACCAATCAGAGTCTTAAATCTGCCTGCAAACCATGAATCCAGATCCTAGCTGCCATTTGTTTTTCTATTGCTGAAAGATTTTTAAAGCAAAAAAAGCACTGAATCAGGAAACAAAGGTGTTAGGATATGCTAATAACATTTAAAGAGGTTCCCATAACTTTAAAAGGTGTCGTGTTCAGCACCTGCCACTCCTTCAGTGACAATTCTCCATGTATTCTAGGTTTTGTTCACTAAAAGCTATGCTAGTTCTTATAACTTTGTCTTTTCAACTCTTCATAGAAATGCATAATTGTACCAATGAGGGGTTTTCTCTCTTCCTCCTTGCCCCTCTCCTCTCCTCTCTTGAAAATACAGTTGATCTTTTTTCACTTTTAATCTTTGTTACATGCAAAAACTTCCTTTCACTGCTTCATTTTTCTCTCATCCCTAATTCCTGAGGGACTATCTTGCATGATACCACAGTCAGAAAGCCCACAACAGGATTTTGAATGTACAAATTAGAATTAAAGACAAGTATCTGGAGCAGTTTACATAAAAGTATTTTTCTCTTATTGAAAATATGACTTTGCCTTCATCTGCGGGCCTTCTCTCTCCAAATATTATCCCCCACACCTCTACATACATACAGACTCAGACTCCTCAAAAGCCTCTGTATAACAGCCTCAGCCAGGTTTTAACTGTTTCCTTATCCAAGTGATTAATTCCAAATTCATCTCAGGTAAATTATGCTCTAGGGAATGAACGCATTTCAGCCTTTTTGAAATAAATTTGGGCAGAACAATGCTTTTTTTTTCTGGCAGATAACATCTGCATCACCAAAAATCTGTCAAAGTTATCAACAGAAATTGCTTCCTGAAGTTTAAATATCTAATGCAGCTGTCCCCACAGCAGAAAGACAAAATGGAAGGATACCGAAGCTGACAAAAGTTCACAGTAAGAAACATTACCTATCCATACAACAACCTAGGCAATCAATATCTTTGAATGTCTTTATCATTAATCACTTCATAGAGACTTGAATATTTTTTTTTGTCCCCACAAATAGTTTGCCATTGTGTTCAAACAGATGATCCTCTGAATGAAAGACTGAGGTACTGAATGGGAACTATGTAAAATGGGAACTATGTAAAATGATCACACACATCCCAAACGAACTCCAATCAAAGCTCTTAATTTCTCCTTGGCTGAGGTGCTTGCTTGGAATCAGATGAACAGAGATACTTTGTGGCTTACCCACTAATTCTATTTATGTATTTCTAACAGGGATTTCTGGTATATTTCCAAATAGCTTTATTAATGTATTAACAATGTGAACTGGGATATGCAGATATTTTTCTCTGTAGTCCCATGGAGAGCAAGGGGCACAAACTTGCATAAAGTAAAAGCCAACAAATGAAGTGAATGAAATATAAAAATGTAACAGAGTAAATTAAAAATGTAAGGGGAGAGCAAAAAACCCCAACCAATTGCCAGATATTGAAATTATTGTTATTGAAAAGAATAGTTACACAACCTCAAGGAATAAGCTAGCAGTTTAGCTTCAAAAATATTCAGCTAACCTCAGGTCATCTGTAAATATATCACTACAACAGCCTCCTTTAACTACTTCTTGCCACCTCTGCCTCCTTTTGTAACTGCTAATTAGCAATATGAAGAAATATCCCCTTGCTTTTTTGTCATCACGTTGTTCAACTTGCCTGATTTATTTGATAGCATAATCCACTGCCTGACTTATGACATATGCTTCCAGAAGATCTTATTATGTTGTTAAACAATATTACCAGGCAACCTCTGAATGAGGACTACATTAACGAGGACTACTCAAAGCCTGAACCAGGGGATAAGCTGAATGAAAACAACAGATCCTTTTACTACATTAAAGACTATTACAGAGGGGACTTCTTCCTAATAAAGACACTTGACATCTCCCACTAAATTAATTGCAAAATTAAAAATGTTTAAGCTGAAGTTTCCAATACTACAGATCTGCCTTATGTTGCTTGCTTCATGAAGTTTTAGCCCCACAAGAATCTTTGCTCCTTCTATACTGTTCCTCTCTAGAGTCAGAAAGAGCTCCCAAGACTTCCTGAAACACAACATTTCTATGCTTTAAACAAACATTTGTGAGCAACTTACCCAACTAATTCAACTCACTTAACTGACTGTTCTACACAAAGAACAACATTAACTACCTTGGGAGAGTTTATGGAGTGAAGCGACATCTTTTATTAGACCAAATTGGAATGACTAGGAAAATCAAGTTTTAGGGACATATAAGCCCATTCCTAACATCACCAAGAGTGAAAAATGTTAGTTGGCTACAGGTTTCAAGACAAAATACAAATCCTGGTTTAATCTTTAGGCCATCATAGCCACAACAAAAATAACACTATTCTCATCACTTAACTGTGTTAGCTCAAACAGTAAAAGAAAGTGCAGCTAGAGCTAAAATTCCAGTTCTGTTACAACCTGGAGATGTCCTACAGTATAATCTCAGCTTTTTTGTTTGTTCGCTTGTTTGGGTTAAAGCCAGGGAAGTACTACACACACATTAGAAGAGTATTTGCATGGTCAGATACTCAAAATAGGTAAACATAATTGGTTTACTATTCATTTTTACCTGCCAACCATAGGCCCCAAGATATGATTTGCAGAAGTACTGGGCATTCACAGATGCAACTTAAATGAAGAGCTACTGTTGGGGCCTACTACATAGAAACTTGGTGAGGTCACCGACAGAAAGTGCTGGAGTAGCTAATTATAAGACTACTGAAGACAATGCAGGTGTGGGGAGTATCTCTGATAAGAAGGTAGGCCAGAAGAATCAGGAGATTTGACGCTGTACACAAGAACCTATCACAGTGACTAGTTAGGCGCGTGCTCTTCGCGTGGACAGTAGCGTGTAACCAATCATGTAGTGCATGGACAGGGTATATGACCAATCATGTAACTATTATGTAGTGCTGTTCGCGTGCAAGGAACTAACTAATACTATATAAGTAGCCTTCTGATTGGAATAAATTCGGCGTTACGGAGCATCGTATTGGTGTGCTGTTCGTCCGTCTCGCATGGATTCCCCACAAGCTACGCCTGAAAATATGAAATACTACCCTATACTAAAACAATTCTCAAGAACAAAAAGGCAATAAATTTGTCCCAAATCCAGAAAAACTCTTGCCTTTAAAATTTCTGATCCCAAATAATGACTTTGCAATATACCTGTGTACCTTGGTGGTGACAGTAGAGAGGGAGATACACTGTTAACAGATGAGGGCTTGACTCAGTAGAGTAATGATGAGCTTACAACCTTGTGGACATCAGTACATTATTCAATCTATAATGTCATATTAATAATTTACAAGTAAGACCAATCTTGGCCCCCAACATCTGATAATCTCTATAAAGCGATAAACCAGCCTGTAACAACAGACAGCGGAATTGCATCAATATGCAAAGACAGTGGATCTCAACAGTGTCTGTGATGTATCAAAGAATGACCTTGCCTCGTTCTTCTGAGTCAATAATGATGGTGATGGCACAGTAGGTATGAGACTAAACCCTAATGTTCAATAATCGCTGTGCTGGGTCACCGCCCTGCATCAATCCGAGGTATTTTTGCATTATGATGTTGCAACAACCTGCACAATACTGCAAGGTCACCTTGTAACAGTTCAGTGGTACTATGCCATGACGTTGCATGAATATACAGAGATGCTTTCCTGTGACAGCAAATGAGCAGGATGCTAAATTTTGGCATGACCATCACAGTCACCATGCATTATATTAATGTTGATGAGTGGTGACTCATATACCACAAGGCCACTTAATTTTCTCTTTGCAGAACAGATTCAGGTGAGTGCGAGTCATAACTGGGCAAAGTTTCACTAAAACCTGCAAAGATACCCCTTTACTCAAGATTGTCCTTCCACTTTTTCACTCCAACCTGCTCGGACAGCAAGTACTTTGTTTTAGTACACTTTTTATCTGCTCAGCCATTTGACTGAATATGACTGACCTCCCTACAACCCGCAGAGAGTAACAAGATTCAAAAGGAAACCACCGTGACAGGGAAATAGCCCAATTATGCTGAGCCTAGCTTTTTCCCTGGCAAAGCAGATTCAAAGCATAACACATCAAGACACAGAAGGAAGCAGGCACCCAGTGATTGCTGTCGAAGGAGAAGAACAAAAAGATGGCAATTATTTTAATCATCTTCTAAGAGGTGGCAATAACGTTTCTTACAATTGCAAAGAGAAGCAGAAATGTCTGTATTTTCAACCAGCCCTTCCTTCTGAATGGAGCCTGAATCAGCTCTTCATTTAGGCTAGTGAAGCATCAACTATTTCCCATTAAACTATACTTGGGTCAGTCTGCTTTGGTCACACTCAGCTTAGACTGAAGGTGACAGGGATAATTACCATAAATTCACAGCACTTCCCTGGGGAGAATTTGTTTCAATTTGTTGACAGTATTTCCCTGTGTATATTTCCTTCTATTCCCCTACTATCGCTACAGTACTGATCCTGGTTGAAGTAGGTTTTGCTGATCTCCATTCCATGGGTTTTTATCTTTAAACATAACAGAGATTTATTTACACCAATATAACAGAATACAACAGGGCTGGTTTTAAACAAATAGAGAAACAGCCCATAAGACTAAATGACAGATGGCACAGGAATTACTGGTTCTTCTGTCCTCATTTTCAGTGGCACCTAGTGAGTGACAACCCAAGTTGGCAGTAGACCTTGTACTCCTCTGCCTCTACTCTGTGTACATGTACTGGGTAGGAATAAAATCTCTCTAAAATCTCACAGTTTGAAACTGGCATAGAAGCCAGTTGTACATGTTTTAAGGAATTCTCAGCAGAAGAATAAAACTCTGCCACAGGCTGGATACTCCAACGAAAGGTCTGTGCCCTAGATAAGCACTCCAGCCTGCCAAGTCACATACAAGGCTCTTCCATAAAGGATTCCAGGACCAGTAAATTTCCTTCCTTCTATCTTTTGCACAACTGTGGTGGCATTACAGGTGGACTGATCTGAAAAGCTGATATAATACAAGAGTATGCAGTGAAGTTGGCACACAGCAGCGAATTTTAAAACAGAGCTTGTCTCAGTCTCCCAGTACTGTGTGTAACCTGTTCTGGAGTTCCCAGCACATCGCTTCATATTTCATTTTGACACTTCAGCGAATTCCACCCTGAGTGCTTGACCTGAAAATGTAGACATGTTTCAGATGAAACAGAAGGTTAATTACAAAGGCTGAAGTCATTAATGAAGGCTATCAATTATTAATCAGTTGGTCTACTATTCTCTTTTCCCATATCCAGAACTATTTATAAGCCAGTGACAAGTTTTTAAGGTTGATATCTTTTAGCAACTGTGTTACTCTGGTTGTATTGCAACCTACAAGCAAAGTAGGAAAACATCAAACGCATTTTTAGACAGGAGACTTCTAAGGAAAAATTCAAGGTGATGGAAGACAGCAGATGAAACTACTTTGCACCTCCAAAACTTTCCTCACCACTGCACTGCAGTGGCCTCTGGTCTTACACCTGAGGTACTGAGCATCGCTGGTAACAAGGCACTGAACCATGGGGCACAGAAGGTTTTTAAGTCGGGTCTGCATTTTTGATAAAGAAAAGTTACGACAACACCTGGTAAAATCTTGAAGTAATTATGTTGGTCAAAGCAATATACACATCCTAAAACATAAAGGACCTTTCAGGTGTTTGCCACAGACAAGTATTTTTAAAGAATCACAGACAACTTTGAAAGATGTCAGAATATTAGTAGGGAAAATTATCTTCAGGAAATGAAAGCAGAGCTCCTAATAATTGTCCTCACACATGTGAAATTTATTTCCCTTGCAGATTAAATCCATCATTGAAGAAAAAAAGTTTAATTAAGAAATATTAATAGAAACATGCCTTTTCAACAATTTATATTAAGATTTTATTACCATATTAAAGATGAAAGCCTACTCGATTGTGAAATCATCACTTACACAAAGTGGCAAAATCTTTGTCACTTGTTAACTATAGAGTAAGGGAAAAAGACTTGGGAAATGCAACACACAATCTGTCTTGAGAGGAAATTATGATGATGTTGGTGTTTTCCCACGCCAGCATTCTTCATTACTGCTGGATACACAGTATCTTTTAGTTGCCATTTTTCAAGACTCCTGGATGTTTTTTATCTTACTTGGGTTATTGGTTGCAGCATTATAGATAAATTTTAACTTCTAACTTGAATGATTCTAAGTTTGTTATATAGCATTACATCCTGTAGTAGCTATTTTTCAATAAACCAGTATACAATATTGCCATGAACTGGCAAAATGACATCATATTCCCCCCCTCTGAGGTCATTAAAAATAATCTAGGCCTTCCTAATCAAAAACTCCTATTGAATGGACACTATTAAGCTTTCTTCTTCAGAAAAAAAATTGTTGCTCTTTGCATCAGAAATCCAGAGAAAAAACTTTATCTTTAATAGTACTCTGCATGTTTTAATCTTCAGCTTTTATCCTGAGAGGACAACTTTCCCTGATATAATCCCACTGCTTGACTGTTCAGCGTAGCCTGTAGACCACTGTCCAAGGCAAAAGTGTAGAAAAATTTTACAGAAGATATCCAACCATCATATTAATCTTATATCCCATTTTTATCCTACATTCTACTTTGAATAAGTTGCTGCTTGCATATATTTTTCTGGTGACCTTTGGCACTGCTACACACCTTAATTTCTCTTCATATAAAGTTTCAGGAAGGCCTGGACCATTATAGATATTAACTTGCACTACTTTTTCAGATCTTTGAGAGATGCCCATTCCATTCTTGTTCCAAATTGACCGTACTGTCCCTTCACCCTCACATTTTGAAGACTATACTCCCTTCGACCATACTACTTCACACTTTCCCACAGTTTGGCACTCCTTCAAGGATGCCATGTGTCACATCAATGAGCTCCCAGGGTCTGAAGAAATCCCCTAGCACTCCAAACATGGGGACAGAAACAGACGATGTGTTTGCACACACAGTTCTAGCAGGAGCATACTATGTTCAGAAGCAGGCGCTAAAATGATATGGTATGTTTCTTCCTGCTGGTCTTATCCACAAGTTGGTAATTCTGTCAGTCAAACATAAAGGACATAAGCAACAGCAAAATCCAACAACAAGAACTACCAGGGTTGTTAGTTAGACATTATTATTACAACCCTTCAGACCTAATATTGATCTTGGGAAAAATTCTCAAAAGAATAGTCTGGTTCTATCAAAAATAATCAAAGCACTTTCAGAAAAATCAGACAATACAGTTGTCTGTATTAGTACAATAAAACACCCTTTTACTTTCAAACAGCTGTGCTTCTGTATTTTGAAAATTAATTCTGGTTCCTGTGTCGGTTTCTAGATTCTTTTAACCCACTAAATGAGTACAGTTATGTTTCATGGCTTCATCTAAATTTGTCTAAAATCTACAAGTCAGTGTGCTCTTCATTCTTATAACAGCACATTTCCAAGCATGCCCTCCATACTCTAGTGACACACAGCTCTGACACAGAAAGGGAGACAGGACACATAGATCATAAGAAGCAGCACTAGCCTGGCCAGCACAAGATGCAGTGAAGAGCCTTTGAAGACTAAATTTACTGCATTTCAGGCCGACTCCTCGAGCTATCTTGACCTATTTCCAACTTTATTAAAAAAAACCAACAAAACAACAAAACACAGACCACAAAATCCAACAACAAAAAAAAAACACCACAAAACTTTTAGACTCAGAGCACTCTTGAGTGTCAAATTTAGCCATCATAGGGTGCAGGCTCAGGTTTGCCAACAAAAGAATTTAGTTAATTTTACACTTCCATTTGCACAAAACTATACTGCTAATGCATGGTGGTGACTTGGACCTGTCTGTCAGCCAAACTCCCATCCAGCCACTTGCTTACTCTCTTTCCTAGGTTGCCCTCTCTTCTGCTGAAGACAACAGGAGTGAGAAGGCTCACAGGTCAAGATAAAAACAGAGGGAGATCACTTAGCAATTACTGTTGCATGCAAAACAGACTCAGCTTGGGGAAATAAATTTATTACCAGTTAATATATATTCATTTATTTACTGAGTTAGTTAGCAGGAAATACAAAGAGAAATATTAAAACACAAGAATATCTCTGCTCTCCCTTTCCCAAAGCTCGACTTCAATTCCTTCACTGCAGATGCCTCTCCTCACCCCTGGCTATCACTACAGTTACACTCAGTCCTCTCAGAGAGGCAACAAATGTGCAAAAGGTGGGTTACAGCCACCACACAGTGGTTTCTCTCTGCTGGCTCCTTCCTTTTCATGCTTTTCCTCTGCTCCAGCATGGGATCTTCCACAGGCCACGTCCTTTGGGAATATCTATCCGCTCCAGCATGCAGTCTTCCACAGGCTGCAGTGGATATCAGCCTTGCCATGGAGCTCCTCCCTCCTCCTCCTCTCACTTTGGTGTTTCCTCTGCTGTTTATCACCCTTTGCCTCCACCTCCTCTTCCTGCCGTTTTCTGCCCTTTCTTGACACCATTGGCTTGACTGATGGGCTCAGCCAAGTCCGCAGTGGGTCCATTTTGGAGCCAGCCGAGTCTGGCATGCAGCAGCCCCTGGTCTTGTCTCACAGAGGCCAACCTGGAGCCATCACCTTGCCATTTACACCCAATACGTGGTTTTACATATGCTATATGATACAATCAGATGGTTGCACAGTCCCTCTCTTGCTTGTCCCAGGGGCATTTAAATAAGCTGTATTCACATCTGTGGATACATCACTTTTGCAGTAGATCAATTTACTTTTTCAGAGATATGCTCACTTATGGTAGAACTCATAGTGAATCCTATCATCTCTGGACCTAATTTATATACCCAAGACAATACACTTCGACAGTGACATGGATCATGGGCTCTTTAGGTGATATAAACCCAAAGTCCCAAATTAGGCAGGGAGTAACATCTTTGTTCTCATTTCAAGCAAGTGACAAGAGCAACTATTGTCTCTTTCACTCTTCCATTTGACAAAAATACACTTCACATGAAGGTAGGTCATGCCACCAGGCATCACACTTGATGAAGACAGAAAGCAACAATCCCAGCAGAGAGCACAGCCCTGCAGATGAACTCATCCTGCCCCACATTTACCTGGTTTCAGGAACTTGTCACCTATTCCAATAGGCAGGAAGCACAAAGAATTTCCTCTAGTTGTGCTACAGTCCAAAACTCACAACATTAAAAATTAATCACCTTCTTAAAAAGGCACTGAACAACACTCAGCAGATAAAGCTTTGAACTCTTCTACTAGCTCAAATGGATTCTCTGGACCTTGCCTTGCCTGAGTGATATGAGTGACCTCCCAAACCCCAAACCACTTACTGTATCAGCAGTTCTGGGAAAGGAGTAACTCATCCTCCCAGGAAAAGGGTGGCTTTTGACACACGAGTGCAAATGTGAAAAGCAAGAAGCTTTAAGAAGCTAAACTATTTTTTTTTTACCTTTGGCATCCAAGGAATGAGCAACTACCCAGTGACTATCATCAGTGCTGAGTGCTACCTTCAGGGGTAGCTCCAAACCAGCAACTTCTTTTACTGAGTGCTGGGGAACATGCATCATGAGCCAAATTCTACCATAACTCCATGAATGCTAATTAAGGAATTGTGCCCTCACAGTTCCTCTGTGGAAATAAAAAAACTGCCTCACCAACAACAACCTTGATATATTTAAAAGTCATTTAAACCTCAGAATTTGCTGCTTTTGCTCAGGATGATGTTTTATTCAAAGAAGAGAGAAATGAGAATCAGGCACCATGTACATCTCGTACATCTCACTGTAATATCAGGAAGCCTACTAGATTATCACAGCTTTGGTCATAGTAACGTGTGTCAGATTAAGACCAGGAGCTATGCAGAAAACAATACTGAAAGTATTATGCAATATGTAAATGAAGTGCGCAAAAGAGCTCACATTTCTCCTTTTTGCCTATTTTAAAGGCAAAATACTTCCAGTTCCTCTATAAAGCCTTCATTTCCCTAGGTATTACCTCTTTTCAGAGTCAGATTTTTAACCTGAGTTTTTCATTAAGGAAATTTAATGAGTCTCATACTAGCATAAGAGGTGGACAGGAGTAGGGCAAGCAGGAAATGCATCGTGCAGCTGATCCAGGCATGTTAAGACATGGCTGAAGTAGATCAATATTGGGTGCATTGCTTAAAAATTGTATGAAACAAGGTATTATACAACCCTCTGTCCCCAAAGAGTAGAGATCATCCTCCAGTGCAGCTGCTCACACTAGAAGTTATGTCTTTTCAATTATCTTAAAGGCTAGATTTACCATTCTCTAGTCACAATTTCACAAGCCCATTAATAACCATCTTGGCAATCCCTGTAAGGCTCTAGACTACATATCACATGATGTCCTCTCTGATATAGGTTTTATAAACTAAGCCAAAATGTCATTTAATGTGTCCAAATGCTTATTTCCTAGACTGACAATAGGAAACCTGAGTACAGCTCCTCTCCCGTCTAACCCAGCATTATCATTTAAAACCAGCTGCCACTGAAAGTGGGAAAAATATGTATTCAGAGAAGAGAATCACATATACAAACACCACACTGGAAGGCAACTTAAAGCCTTTAGTTGAGGATGCATCTTTTAAACTGATGACACTACTGCTATAAAAAGATTTTGAAACAAATATGATTGGATGACATCTGTGTGCAGATGCACTGAGCTGGGTCTACACAGCCAACCGAGCTCAGAAACATATGTTTAGTACAAAAGATACCCAACACAGCTAGCAAGGACCCAATCTTGGCCTAAAACGAAGTAGCAATGCTTGTCTGGTGCTGCAGCTGAGTGAATAAATCCTTCTGAACATAGCTGAACATTCAGGTGCTGAAGCACTGAAACCTGCCTGCAGCTTGTAGACTTCTATGTTTGAATTTGCATTAGCCCTGGGATATTGTCACTGTGTCCCATTGTGCTACACAGATAGCCCAGAGGAGCCTGAGGAGGAGTTCCTGACACAAGACACAGCCAATACAATTCTCTGTAAATGCAGCTGACAGATAAACGTAAAAAAGAGAGAACAATAATATTGGCACAAAATAAATGGGAGGTTAAACAGACATATATAAACATATATAGATTGGAAAATAAGTTAAACTCTAAAATCATAGGAAAAAAATTACTTTAGAACAGCATTTCAAGAGAAATAGCAGAAGGAGAAAATCAGAAGAGATGAGGTAGATCTGATACAGACAGAAAAGAGGAAGCAGTGGTGTAGGGCAGGGCACTGGACTTGATGACCCAGATAGTCCCCTCTCTGCCCTGTGTTCCTAAATTCAGATGCACAGCCAACAACCCTAAAAACCTCATCCATTTGTGAAGCTCCAAAATTAAACAATGATTTTTCCCCATCAGAAAGTGAGCACACTTGTTACACAGGAAACAAATTCTGATCAGAACACAAGTCAATGAAAATTTTTATATTGGCTTCAAGTAAGACACTTTTCTAACGTATAAAATAGTCTGAACTATATTGCTGTCTTGGCATATAGTTGGAGTTCATCTAATTTGAAAAAAAAAAAAGGTAATTAACCACAACCATTGTTAAAATTTAAAGAAATATAAATGACAAACTACAACCTCCTTCACTTCTCCACAGAAATAAAGAAGACAAGAATAGAGTGCAAGGGCACAACAGTAAGAAGTAGATTTTGGCAGTAAAAGAAATAGAGAAGACTCACATATGCAAGGACATAAGTTCTTCAAAGTAGAAAAATCATCCTGTCTCACAAACAGACAGTATCAGTAGTTAGATTTTAACTCATCACAGGAAAATCCTTTCAGCGTAACAGAGCAATGGACTAAATTTCTCCTGTAAAACCCTGCAGAAAGTTTAGGGTGCAAAGTTGAGTCCTGGCAGTGACTGAATGCAATAGTTCTGTAAAACTTACCTGCAGGAAGGTGCTGACACTCCTTGGGATGTTGGATGCTGCAGACTATAAGCTTACACATAATATGATCAGACTTCCTTCTTGACATGACCCTTCCCACCCAGCTCTTCAGTACACTGGTACAACACCATCCAGAAAACAGCACTCAAAGGGAAACTTTATCTGTCTTTGACACGTCTCTAGTTCCATAGCTTAAATGTATTAGCAACTCTCAATTTTTTTTTTTTCCACGCTTCCCAGCTCATTATATGAGCAAATTCCAGTGGCTAGTGAAAAGTTGCATTAACCTCTTGGTTCTGTTGTGGACACACACAACAATGTGCAATGCTGCAGCATGTGTTGTCCACTTGAATTATACCAGAAGATCATTGCACATTGAGAGGCTGGTCTCTCTAGATATATTTGGGATATAACATGCCCTCAGTGAAAAGACAGAGTACAGATAATACGAGCATTTATAAAAATTGTTTTAGCAATGCACCTAAGATACAGACTAGATCCATTCCCTTAAACAAGTGAGGAGTGCCTGCGAAGTTAGAGAATCTCATTCCTATTGCTAGTTAAAGCAGTATACTAGAAGCATGACATGATTCCCTACAGAACTGACTAATTCTACCACCTCTTTAAGGCTGAGCAGCATCATACTAAAGGATTCTACATGATCTAAGATCTGAAAAACCTGTATGTGGTACTGGCTTTCAGATGAGATTGTCTAAAAATAATAAAATTAGAGAGACATGATAAGATAGCAAAGGAAGCCTGAGTCAGTATAAGATACTTTTCTTTGTCATGCTTAATGATTTCTATTACCCAGTTTCCAGAAACCACACTCCTGACATCAGTAATTGACAAGAATAAAGAATGAGCTAAAATTGGGGCTGTGGGCACTGAAAGTAAATTTGGAGAGTCAGAGCTACTAATATATTTGGTTATGGGGTATAGGCATAAACCTGCTCAGCTGATGCTTTACACTAGCCCAAATTATACCAGTTATATGAGGCAGTTGCTTTCTGTAGGCTGCAGATTGCTTAAACAAAGCACCAGGAATTTAAATGTAGCAGAAAAAAAGATATGCCAAGATATTTAAGAGAGCTTTCACACTACATAAGCTTTACTTCAACTGAGTTTCAGACAGCGTGTTTACAGTGTCCCCCATCCCACTTCTTTTACATAAGGAGATGGAAGAGGAAAATGCCTGCATCACGTATTTAACATAAAAGCCTTTCAAAACAGCAGGAAACCTTCAGTTCAATCACGCTTTATGTACTGAAAGGTTAACTAACGGAAGAGGCTTATTAGCACAAATAATACCACTTCAGCCTTGATCCTGACAACACACAGGCTAAGCAAGTTCAGTCCCCATCAGCATATAAACAGGGAGAAAAAACAAGCAACAACAACAAAACCAACTCACACCACCTGCTGCCATAAAAATGGTCCTCAGATGTTCTGAGCAATAGCAGCTTTCTAGGGGCACTACCCTCCCCCAGCTGCTGGTATTGAACCACTCTCTCAGGATGGAGAAGGAAGCACTGTGAAGCCTTCTGATTTAAGATAAACACTCAGAGCCACCCACCTCCAATTCTGAGGCAACAGCTCTAGTTAGACATAATTTTATCCCTAAGGTTTCAATTTTCTCATTCTGTAAGGATGTTCATGAGTTCCTCTCAAAGAGCTACTATGATATATTGTGATTGGATACTCGTTCTGATTTTAAATGCATATGTACACATGCTATTAATTGTTAAGGCAATGTTTCTGAGTAAGAGTTGTGCCCCTTTCTTGAAAGCTTATAGTCAGAGAAACTCACAAAAATCTGGATGTTCGAGTTCTAACCAAACTCCAGTTCAGTGTACTTTCTCCTCAAAATTCTCTGTGCAGTGTCCTGCAAGAGGGAAACAATCCTATTGTCCAGAATAGGAAAAGGCAGCATTGCCTTTCATTTCCCATGTAAAACTGCAAGACTAGTCTTCTATGTTCTCTAGACAGTTGATTTTCATCTTGGAGTTAGCTGCATATTGGTGATCAAGTTATCTTCTTCCCTGCACAGAGTTCTGAAACCATCTAAAATTAAAACTATAGCACAAACAAAGAGTAACATTGTTTGGATTAGATTGAGTTTATATTTTTTCAGAAAGATTCAATAACATGTCCCGGTTTAATAAGTTCTTCCTAGAGTCTTAACAGAGAAACAATTCATTCTGCTGTAGCTGATGTAGTACCAAACAGTTGTTAACCTTTGATGAGAAGGTTACGTCAGATACCAAGCTGGGGTAAATTAAACTGACAATTGCCCTTGTTTAATTGCTTATGAGTAGTACTCAGTATGTCTGAGTGTGCAGTGAGTTCTTATCATACCCTGCTGCTATCCATTAACACAAGGATCAAGAATTTTATTTTACTTTTTGATGCAACCGTGGAGAGGTGATAAAGGCTTTAATTACAAACAGATTTAATTTAGAATCTATTAGTGTGATTTATCCAAGCATACAGAAGATGAGTTGGTCTGAACAAGCTTGTAAGTTTGGTGCTTCTTGTAAAGAACAAAACCAAAATCAAATAATCTATATTGCCAATGACTAGAGCCTACAAGTATAAAAGATTTTAGTCTCTTTCAGAAAATCTCATATTAATCTCTAGTTCTTGTTTATTTCAAGAAAAGAACTTCACTGGAGATTGTCTGGGTTTCTTTCTTTGACCCAGCTGGGAAAAAAACCCAACCAAACAAACCAACCAACAACAAAAAAACCACCAAATCTCCAAAAATCCAAACAAAACACTCCACACTAGTTCACTCCTTTTTATATAGTATTAAAAAGAAGAACATTAAGAAGTAAAATCGAAATTTTCTCAGCATCAAAAAAAAAAAGCCCCAGTGTTTCCTTGTTTACTCACTCACTGGCAAGACTGCATGACCAAATATGAAAATCCCAATTATTAGTTCTGAAATACTAAAAAGTACTGCAAAACAGCAATTAGCTCAACTTTTACTGAAACTTTGATATATATAATATAGCCCTAGATGACATATTCTAAATAAACTATATAGTCACAGGAGAGAGTAAAATAAATACTAAGTAAAACACAGCATTTGTTTATACAGTGTAAAAGAACAAGCTATAACATAATATTTATTGCCATACAGTGTGTGAGATACTATGATATTTGATCACTTAGCAATTCATAGAACCACAACAAATCCTAAGACAAAGCTTGACAAATAAAACAAGTTTCAAGCTTCAGAATGTATTTTAAACAGAGGCTATACATTTAATGATGAATCTCTCTCATAAGCAAGCCCATTAAGACTTTTGTTTCCAATTAGGAGCATATTTTTTATTTCTGTGCTTAGCTGAAGTACTAGGGCCTGACTCTGCAAGATGCACAAGATTAAAACAGGCAGATGTGCGTTCTGAAAAAACACTGTTAATTTTGTCCACTATACCAAACTATCTTCATAAAAGTCTATCTCCTTGATGGCACAGCAAAGCTCTTTGTTTTTAAATCAGCAAAGGTAATGAATTTAGTTACCCACACCTTTAAGCCAGGTTTCACAAAATTACCCATGTAACTTGCTATTGATTCTTTCTCCATCTCCTCCAATTCTTAATTTTCACTTTTGGTTGTTCAGCTGAAGCAAAGACCTAAGATTATTTTCAGATCTGTGACTCTCATCAGGCTAACTTGTGGTCCACCTCACAATTTTACCATTCATCCCAACATTGCCCCACCAGCATTTTCTTCCACATCTCTTATCAGATTTACAACCTTCAATAACAGCAAAAGCATAAGGATCTATGCACAAACCGTTGCCGAGTGAGGAGTTAATGAATCCCTGCATCAAAGCAGAGCTTCTACACTGCCTGAATGGAGCTAGGGATCTAAAATCCATCACCTTTAGGTCATAGGACATCAGCATGCTCTTTCCTGCATGGTTGCTTTCAGCTACACACGCTCATTCATACACCTGGCACAAACATGGCAACAAAGCAGGGACTGAAGCTCAAAAGGCCACTGAGATAACTTGCTGGGGCATAGTGCCAAATTGTGCCAGCTGAGGGCGTGAAGCTCCTCAACTTCCAAAGCTTTAGTCTCAACATGTGATCTTCTACCACAGACGCCCTTTCCTGACAGCTAGTAGATAAAAATTGATGGATCATTCCTACGCATAATGTGAACTAGTTTAAACATATTAAAAGTGGCTTTTAACCACCTTTTTGAAATAAAATCAGAAGTAACTATAACACATTTTAAAGTTAGTTTGAAAACTGAAGGTCCATTTCCTTTCTTCAAATTAGTTTTCCTTTATTAATTATTCTGTGCTTTAGGGAACAATAAATGGAGTATGCAAACACATACACGGGACCTTGTAGACTCAAAGAGTTTAGAAAAGGACAGGAAAAGATGGAGGGCATTTTGGGACAGGATCCCTGGATGTTTAAATAGAACTCTCCCATTGGGGAAAGGAAAAAAAAAAAAGCCACCAAACCACACTACACAAAACCTCAGGATCTTTGGCAATTTTACAACAGCTGATAAAACATCCACTGACATCCACACCTCAGATTTGAGGATCGTTCAGATATAGCCTCTCTCAGGCAAAGTAACGATGCTGAAGTCATGTAAATTTGCCATGTTGTTGGGTTTATTTTAATTATTATTCTATAAACCTGACATAACTTGCAAGCAGTTTTCTTATGCTCCATTTCTGTGTGGATGATCTGCATATAGTAGCCTCTTTGTGCATTAAATATTTTCAAAGTACTTGGTCAGAAACAGAGGCCCTTTTCCAGATAAAGACTATGTGTGACAGGTTGACCCCGGCCAGTAACTAAGCATCCACCCAGCTGCTCATTCACTTACTCCTCCTCAGTGAGATAGGAGAGAAAGTTCAGAAAAGCAAAAGTGAGAAAAAATGGTGGATTGAGATAAAGACAGTTTAATAAGTGAAGTTTAATAAGACAGTTTAATGAGCCACACTACTTCCTATCAGTAGGCAGATGTTGAGCCACCTCTGGTAAATGGAGCCTCGGCACATATAACTTACTTGAAAAGACACAGGCCATAACCACCAGCATCCTCTCTTGCTCTTTCTTTCCCTGCATTTTTACTGCTGAGTGCAACATCTTATGGAGTGCTCCTTTGGACAGTCTGGGTTAGCTGACCTGGCTGTGCTCCCTTACAAGTTCTGGTGCACCCACAGTCTACTCACTGGCTTCTGAATTCATTGAGGTTTGACTTCTAATTTACAAGTTATCCTTTATGATAATTTTACTATCTCCCGTCAAGTATCTCGAATAATCAACTATGCACAGTACACATACTGTGATAGACATGGAAAAAAGCCAACTGTAATGTATACAAAGTACCAAGAAATACATCCCTTCTGGATGCACCACACCTTGTTACACAGAGACAGCAAATGGATTTGCATCTCTCAGTGGAATGCTTGTTATGCCTTTGGATAGGCTTTTTGTGAAGGAAATAGCTTTGAAAATACATCGGTTTTCTGCTCACTCTCTTAGCTTTTGATAATTACACCACATATAAATCTTATATTTTTTTCCAGCTATTTTCCTCCTTTTCCAGAGAAAACAGAATTCTAGGCAGTTTTCTGCCCTCTTGCAAACAGGTTCAAGTAATCTAAAAATTTACCAGTCATTAACTAGAAATTACTTTTCTGTCTACAGGAAAGTAGTAACTGACTGTATGCATGTTAATCTGCTTCAGTGTTGATTAACACAGATGCACTTAAATCATCTTCTTGTGATTAACACAAAGAAATGGAGTGCAACTGAGATGCAAGCTTCAAATCAAGATGACTGCCATCCTAAGCAAAAAGGAAGATGTGATTTAAACCATACATTTATTAATATAATTACAGAAAGAAGGTAAACACTTGTGATATGCTCAGTGAGATCCTTAGAACTCATTTGCAATGCAATAGCTTAGTGCTTGTTAGAGAGTCTCTTAAGTTACCCATTGTTGCTAGTGGACAGTACTACCACCGCAACCCTTGTGCAATCCCCTATACACAGCCACAGAGCTAAACAGAAACTTATTCCATTGCACACAGAGAAGGTCGGATATTTTTAAGGTACTGCAGCATATGTCACATATATACGACACATCCTAAATGGGGTCTATCTGGCCAGTCTCCAGCTACCTTGAATAACACACAACCTGATTTAGGTTAAAGGCATCCATAATTATTTAGTCATAACTTCAAGAATGTAGCGGACTGATTCATGGATTTTGCCT
>NW_009712264.1:0-383 GCF_000703405.1 Apaloderma vittatum
GGATGCCATTGGCCTTCTTAGCCACGAGGGCGCATTCCTGGCTGATGGTCAGCCTGCTGTCCATCAGGACTCCCAGTTTGTTTTCCCCAGAGCTGCTCTCCAGCAAGTCAGCCCCCAATCTGTACTGATACACGGGGTTGTTCTTCCCCAAATGCAATACCCTACATTAGTCCTTGTTGAATTTAGTCAGATTTCTCCCCACTCAGCTCTCTGTCCTGTGCAGGTCATGCTGGATGGCAGCACAGCCTTCTGGTGTGTTCACCGCTCCTCTTAGTCTTGTATCAACACAAGCTTGTTGAGGGCACATTCTCTCCTTTCACCCTGGTCACTGAGGAATATATCGAATAGGGCTGGACTGAATACTGACCCCGGGGAAAACCCGC
>NW_009712265.1:0-602 GCF_000703405.1 Apaloderma vittatum
GACTTTTATTTCCTCACCGCTCCCCACGTTCTCATGCCAATGTTACATCTGGGCTGAGGTGCTGCTGCTCCTCCAGTGCTTCTGGCATGGCCTGCTGCCGCTGGGAGAAGCAAGTCTGGATGAGACAAGGCAGGTCCCTTCATTAGCCGGAGCTGGGAAGAAACTGCAATATGCACACTTGATAATAAGCAAATGCATAATAAAAAGCAGCGCGATCTGGATCAAAGAGAATTAAAGTAATTCATTAAAATGTCTCTGCAGTCAAGCAGTGTAACACCACCTGGAGAAGGACATCAGGTCTGGAAAAGGTCAGAATTTAAAAGGATTCAGGAAGAAAGAAAACAAGAGGTAACAGTGACTATTTGCCTTGTTTTAGCTTGTTGTCCTTGCTTACGCTGTTGTTAAAATAGAGAGATGTCTGGCATCAACCTAGGTTGAAAGAGTAGTGAAGACAAAGCAAATGAAGGCTGGGAGAAGAACCCCATGCTCTGCCGTGACCATCCCCATGGGTTCTCTGTGGAGGTCATAGCTGTGAAGCATCCCATGGGCAGGGCAGGGGAAGCAGCCCAGACACATGTATCCCGGGGTTTCCGCGCCACTCC
>NW_009712266.1:0-3320 GCF_000703405.1 Apaloderma vittatum
AGATGGAGGACCTTGCACTTGGTCTTATTGACCTTCATAAGGTTGGCCTGGGCCCACCTTTCCAGCCTGTTGAGATCCCTCTAGATGTCATTCCTAATGGATGGAGTTGTGTTGGTGTATTTTTCATCTGTTACTATTTTTCATCTGTTACTAACACCTGATGCACAATTTTGTGCTATTTAGTTCTAGGTTGCATTTTTTTTTTGCCTTTTTTAAGAGGACGTAGAGAATAAAGCTTTCTAATCCAGCTATTTTAGATGATCTCATTAAATAAATAAAAATTTAAAAACATAGTAACATTTTGTTTTAATATCTTTGTGAATTTGAAATTCTGTCTTGTAAGAATAATACTTTTTGTTTGAAGGATCCAAGCAAGGAAAGAAGAGAAAACTCAAGGATGCCAGTATACTGGCATCTGCAGAAGAGGTGAGCTCGATCAGTGCTTAGCAAAAAGCAATCAAGCATTTTACCTGTTTCTTTGTGATAAAATACTAAAATTTCTCTCTTTAAAGTTTGGCTATCTGCTGGATGAAAATGCTGGGTCTAAGTTTGACAATATTGGAATGAACGCCATGGCCAACAGGGATAATGCAAGTAAGTACATGCTACAAATACCAGAGTTTTAATGTTCTACTTCTTTCTCTTCAGGTTCTGTACTTAAAAAGATGTACCTGCTTAACTGAAATAAGCACATGGTCAGAAATCATACAGTAGGGACAGTAGCTCAACATCAGCAAGATGTGACTTAGTTTTCTTCAGTTATGAGAGATGCCCAGTGCTAACATTAACTGTGAGTACTGGAGTGAGTAAGGCTTCAAAAAAGAGGAAGAGGCTCTTGTGTGGCCCTTCCACGCTGTAAATGAGGACAGGCAGTGCTACTTGTCATGCGTTCATAAATTTTGCTCTGATAAAGTGTCCTGGATTCTTGTGACGGGGAGGCACAAGGCATGGCTGTCTGCCTACCTATCGGAGTATTTGCTTGCAGTATTAGTGAACCAAAAGGAGTTTTCCAGAAATAATTCTAATGAATTGAATGTGTATATACTGATTGAACAATCAGTCCTTTATAGAGCTTTTACAAGTCTTACAGGTATAGTATTAGTAAAATACAAAGCAGTGGCAAGAGCAGTCTTAAACTCTGAGGTTCTGAGATGGTAGGGTATGTTTTGTGAAATGAAAAAACCAAAAACTTTCTCTGGTCTAAAAAAAAGTTGGCAACTTGCACTTTATTAACATTTACAAATACAATAGCCAAATTCTAACTTTTACATGATTCATCCGTATTCCGCATCATGGTCAGAGGTATCCATTGGCTCCTTATTTCTCGCCTTTCCTCTTACAGATATCAAACAGATCCAATGGGAAATAGAGCGTGACAAGTGGCTTCACAATAGGGATGTGAAAAGCATCATCAAGAAGAAGAAACAGTTCAGACACAGAGGACTGAAAAAGAAGTACAAAGGCAAAAAATCAAAAAGATGAACTGGACGTTTTAGTGTGGACATTTGACAATAATTAAGTATTTTTTTAATTAATCACACATCTTTCTTACTTCAGTTCTTGCTGCTTAACCATGTAATTTGGTCATTCTCCCTTATGCCGTGAATTCCAGCCCATTCATTGGATTTGTAATACACTGAAAAATAGGAAAAATCCATGTCAGCTCTCAGGCATGTCTGAAGATAAGCCATTTGTGGCTAGTTTTGGTGGATGTTTAGTCCTCCAGTTCTGAGACTCTGTCCAACAGTCTGACACTCCAGCCACACCCATGCATAACAATAAACACTTCTGCAGTGTCTCCTGGGGTAAGTTTTAAGCAATAATAAAGTCAGTTTTATACATAAGATGCAACAGAAGCTTCAGCCAACAACTACAAACCTACCTTCCAGAATTGATGGAAACCTCTTATGCATTGTGTATCTGAAATCTGACAAGAAAGGTAAATCAGAGTTACTTTATCCAACATAGTTTAAGGCAAATAATTAAATGCACTATTTTTCCAACTAGACTTATTTTTCCCTATATTTCTGTGAGCTCCTTAGTTACGACCGCCATTAAATAACGTGATCTGAATTTACCGTTGTTTTTTTTGTTTTTAATTTTATCACAGATGATATTTGGGTTACTTATGTCCAACCCTATCATCACAGCGTTTTCTGAGCTTCCTCAAGATTGTGATAACCAAATACAAGCTACAGATTCACAGGAAGATGAATGCCTCTCACAGACTGACATGCAAATGAAAACTGGGAAAACTGTTTTTTTTCCTTAAGCAGCTTTATGTGTTCGGTGAATCCTTCTGTGGAGCACTCCAGCAACCTAAAGCTATCATCGTGTGATTTTCTTTTATGTTATTTTTTGATAACTTAGAGCAGCTCATAGAAGGATCTTATCAATGCTAGTACTGGCATAAAGTGGTAAAAACTTCATTGTGAGTGCACCAAGCTGTTTGATGAGCTCACTGCACCTCACAGAACTAAAAGAACCACAGCTTAAGAAAATCTGCCCAGGCATACACGAGCTAGGACCTAGGAGTGAAAAGAGGGAGAAATAAGAAACCATGAATGCCCAGCACCAAGTTACCAAGATAGGGCAATGCATCTGTTATCCGCATTTTGGTTATGTATTTTTTTAAATAAAAATGCAGAAAGATAGCTTAAGTGTAACAGCCCACCAGCACCTGAACCTGGGAATGCAAACTGATGTAGAGTAGGGAAAAAAAGTGTAAACCCACACTATAGCCACAGCAGCCTTTTGGCTCACACTGACCCTTCGGGTAAGCAGCACTGACCCTTCCTGCAGGGGCACAGCTCTGTCCCTTACACCCGAGCTGTACCCTGCGGAGCCCTGAATGCATAAGGCCGCTGCTGTGCAGAGAAAATGTCCTTCCAGTAAGTAAGCCGGTGCTTGGCTTATTCTTCTGTTACCTCAGCACTAAGTCATGAGTTTCAGAGACTTCAGGGACTGAAGCTAAACCATCTGGAAGATGATGCTGTCTGGCTCATGCCATATCTACCTGGTAAATGTCCAAGTGAGACCTAGACAGGAGTCTGGGGATCGCTGCAAGGGCTGAACCCCAGCCGCCGGAAGCAGGGCTGATCACAGCCAGCCTCTCCCGGCTGAATCCCTCTTTGAACAAAGCGCGCGCCGCACCACCCAAACCCCCGGAGCCTCAGCTGCTGCTGGGCACGCGCTCCCGTAGTTCCCCCCGGTGCTGGGTTTCTAAAACTACACTAGCAGCTTCCCCTGAGGATCCGCCTAACGAGGGGCTGCTGCGTCCCGGGCCGAACCCCTGACCCCGGCGGGGCCGGTTTTGTTAA
>NW_009712267.1:0-17196 GCF_000703405.1 Apaloderma vittatum
ATTTCATAAGATTTCTCTCAGCCCAGCCCTCTAGCCAAAAGGTAAAAGGTAATAAAAATCAGTGAAAGTTACTGATAAAATAACAAACAAATGACAAGCGAGATGCTGCTTCTTCTACAGCTACCACACCAGCAAGCACCCTCTGATTTTCATTGCTCACCTTCCCTTACCCTAAAGAATTCATCATCAGAAAACAAACCACTGTTGAACAGTTTGTCAGAAGTGACCAACCACCTGCACTGCTTCAGTTCCACGATTCATGTCTGGTGTGGAGCTCACATGTCCCTATCCCAAAATGTATTAGTCGTTGTCACTTCACAGAAAGACATGTCTTCAGTTACAGATCCATTTCCTTAATTCTGTCTCAACATTAAATACGCTATATTACAAAACCACTTCACCCAAATAAAAGCAGAAACCAGCTGTTATTATTTAAGATAATTCTTCCACTAATCCATCACACAGAAATCTCAAAAGCTACAAAGTTTCTTTAAAGCAAAAGTGAGAACCTTTTTTGTAGATAATTTACAAACCTTAGGTCATCAAAAATGAAAATCTGGTCTCTAAATAATAGGTCTAATTATTGCCTGTTCTAGCTGAGAAAATGCCTTTATGTCAGCCAGACTTTATTAAAAGCAGCTTGCTTTGACATCTCAGTTGATTTCTCACCATTATTAGCCCTGTATTTTTGGACCCTAACAGGCAATACCAGAGAACACATCAGAAGGCAAAGTACACAAGTTATTTCTGGTTGGTTTAAAAAAAAAAAAAAAAAAAAAAAAGAAATCTAGTAAAATTAAACTGAAAAAGAATACAAAGGAATCCTGAAAGCATTATCTTAATTTCATCCTAGGGATGGCTTGGCTGCACAATGACTTACAACTTCACATTTCTAGACCAGCAGGATTATCCCCTGCTGATTCCAATGGGAGTACAAGGAAGAAGCGATGTTCAGCTTTAAGAGGAATGAGCCATAACAGTACCAGTGATAGGTTTTAATACCAAACAGATGTTAACAACATTTTATATTGCTTGCCAGTGTTTTACTGTGCTATAAAGCCAACTAAGATGTAAAACAGAGGTGGCAGTTATTGCCTTACCTTTCAGATCTACATCACCTTTGTAGTTCATCGACTATAATCCAAATCCATTCAATCCATACAGAAAGCTAGAAACGCCATAGAAATGTGACTATCAAGCTGACCTGTGGTTCGATTGGCATCAGTTACCACAATAGTATTATAGGACAAATTGATTCCAGAACAAAAAACTTCTGTGTCATCTTTGTATCACACATTTTCTTACTGCTGTTCTGAGGTACTGAGATCTATACCTCATACAAGCAGTAACCACTTCAGCCAGGAGGTCCAAACACTTTCTGGGGTATCAGAGGCTTATTTTAACACACACTTTTGGAATAGCTGAGGGTTCATCTGATTTTTTTTTCAGTGCCCAAAGAGGAATCTAAGGATCTCCAGCATCACAGAAGCATACATATGTCTAAAATGCATGCTTAGAATCAACCATCTTCCTCAACTAGATCTAGAATTAGAACTAAACGTGATGGTTGTTTCAATGTTATGAAATCATAGAATCATAGAATCATAGAATGGCCTAGGCTGGAAGGGACCTTAGAGATCATCTAGTCCAACCTCCCTGTTTTGGGCAGGGACGCCACCTCTCGACTAGACCTGGCAACACATGGGGACCGAGCGGGAATCGAACCCGCGACCTCGGTGTTGATCCTTGTTGCCAGCACCGCGCTCAAACTCAAGCACAAATCTTATCCTTCAAAACCAGGTAGGGGAAACAAAGTCTCTTTCTCATCTTCCTGTTTCAGAGCTCATTCAAACACTTAAAAAGTTATGTTGCTTAATAAATTGAATATCATACCATAATTCATAACACAACCCACATGTACGCAATTACTCACAGTGAACATGGTCTACATTTGAAACATGGAGAACTGAAAACTCATGGCATGCCTTTTTTGGTTATTCTGCTTTTACTTGTGGTGTATATTATATGGTTAACAAAGTTGACTAACTCCAGTGTTCTTTTTATCCCCTTTCCTCTCCTCTGCCCCACTAAATAAAGAATATTCTACGATTCTATAACATTCTATGATTCCATAAAGAATGTTCCATGATTCCATAAAGAATGTTCCATGATTCCATAAAGAATGTTCCATGATTCCATAAAGAATGTTCCATGATTCCATAAAGAATGTTCCATGATTCTATGATATTAAACAAATGTTTGGGTCAACACTGATGATTTTTTTTTCTTTAACACCAAGTTGTGAGGCACCTGTCACAACATCTCATATTCACAGCACGACTGTTTCCAAAATGCTTTATTATGCTATTGATCTTATAACACATACATCTCCAAATGATCTATAACATTGTCTTTCTTTAGAAGCCTGTATTTAGAAAGCAAAAATAAGCAAATACAAATGATGAGTAGTTTATTTTAAATCTTCTTGCAATAGTAAATCCTCAGTCAAAAAGAACCGTAAAAGGGAATCATACCTAGCTTGACAAACAGCAGCCACAAAAACAAGGTGGCACTCTCAAACTCCCTCCTGCTCTATAATCTAAGTAACTTTATCATATTCTCCCCAGATAAGTGACTTGCAAGTATCAAAGAGCCATCACTACTCACTAAAGTAATACAAAGACTGACTACGGAAAACTTCCCACTAGTGATGACATAGTGCACCAATGCTCACTCTTCAAACACAAAACTGTGTTTTCAGGCTTGGACAGGGAGTCTTCTGCTTTGTTTAAATACGTATTAGGTCTCTGCAAGCAATCCATCCACACAGCACAGGGGAAGGAGAAGACGAAGACTGTAAAGTTTAGAGCTCTTGCACTAAAAGCAGAAAACCAGGTGGTTTCTCTCGAGAAGAGAATCGTACAGATTATCAGGTGACTACATAACTTGCTGTGGGACATTTTTGGCTCTGAAGGAGCAGAAAGGTCCACTGAAACATTCCTCTTTAAGCCTCTACAGCGTACACAGATACGGATGAGGCTGAATCTTCTTTCTTACGACAGAAAGTAGGTTGGTATTTTTGAGACTACAGCCTGATATTATCTTACTTGCACTCTCTCTTTCAGTTCCTCAGAATCCATCAAAGACAGCCTCTCACTACCAATCAGCTCAGCACATACCCTGCACATTTGCCGTACTTCCGAGCAAGTGTCACGAGAGTTCATCTGCAACACAGGTCAGGCTGGCAGAGAACTTTCTGTTTATTGACACAGCTACTTACCTCCCGCTCCTGTGAATCCATCTTCAGTTTCCTGTTCCACACTCTGACAGACTCCTCAGGGAGTCTGACCCTCTCCACAAGCACTCTTCAGGATTTTTTTTTTTTTTCAGATTGACATAGTGGTCAATAGAACCAAAAACCGGCCTATAACTAGAATAAGGCACTATAATCAGGTTAAATATATATTCCAGATAGATCAATCTCACATTGGATTTAGCACACACTTCTGAAAACAGAAAACTCAAGAACCTTTTTGGATTGTATCAGGACCTCTAAAAACTCAAACAATGAAAGCTTTTGGCCTGTCAGTTCAAATTCCAGATTCTTGTTGGACCTGGGGTTTGCAATTGGCAATATGACAATTTTTTTTCCTCACACAAGAACTGTAGCAGAAATTCCCCCTGATGCTTACTTAGCATAACCCTCCTAATTACTCGAGAGTCAGTGCTGAAGAGGGAAATCTTCATCACAAACTCTGCTCTGGGAAACACAACTGCCAGTTGCCGTGGCATGTTTGTCTTTGACAATGTGAAATATTTTTGGTTGAATTATTGTCATTTATTCTAGTAGCAAGACTAAAGAAGGACAGACATTTGTCTACCCTGCTGAAAAGTTGCACCCATAAAGCATAAGGGATGCACCGCATTTGACAAGAAAATATTGCTGGAAACAACCTTCCTTGATACATCACATGTGCTAAAACCCCATATATTACTCATTTTGTATATATACCAGCTTCATTGCTCATAATGGTTTTAAGGAAGAACTATATCCTTCCTTAGAGAATCAGCACATATAATGAAAGACAATCTCTTTGTTACTGTAGAGTGATAGTTATTGTAGAGGGATAGTTATTGCAGAGTGATAGTTATTGTGCCAATATTTTATTTCATTTAAAATTTAAACGGAATTTAGTTTTAATTTAATCTCAAGTGAACTATCCTAGCCAGAGGTATGTAACGAGATGCTGAACAACTAACAAAAACTGAATGTTGAATTATGATCTAGTGCCTTTCCTACTCTTTTTCTGAAACCTATTTTTACTGTCAGTCTTGACATCAGTGTGAACAACAATTTGAAACAATATTGAAGCAGGCTGCAAACTGTGCAAAACTTTCATGACAGTGAAACTAAATAATGCAGCCCTTAGTATAAAAGGAAATTGATTATTTTGACAAATAGCTGGCCATAACACTATTTCTACATTGAAATTTTACTGCAATCTCAAACTGATGAAACATTTAGCATTTTTGCTACCAAAGTGCCCCAAGTCTAAGCAAGAACTCTACAAATACCTCTTAAATATATTTTTTTAATTACCTGATCTCTATAATATCTATTGTTTACATCACACTTTTCATTTCAAGCCTCTAAAGCACATGCAAAGACTGCTAATAGCAAAAAAGCTAATTTAAGAGAAAAAACACATCACGAGTTCGGTTCCTTACTGTAGGCTAGCTGCTCAAGATGATAGGACAAATTAGTATCTGCTCTGCATATTTGCAGCCACTTTGCAGTTAATAGGCTGCTTTGGATGTTGTTATTGCATATTCAACGGTTACTATTTGCAACGCTAGTGACTGTCATTTTTAATTAGCAGTGGGTAACAGCCTACTAACATAAAAGACTTTCTATACTTACAATAAATAACCGCTGGCTCAAAAAAAGCCTTCATAGCAACTTTAGGTATACATAGGCTTCGTGGACTTCAACACATACACACAATAACTTCCAGAACTAAACAAACTCAATTATTGCCAACTAAGACCAATTTTATACCTATTACAAATTTAGGAAAGCATGCTGAAACTACAGTGGGCATACTCGTGGAAATTAATGCTTATACATCTAAAAAAGCTCCCTGTGAATCCATTAAAAAAAGGTGCTAAGTGGTAACACGTTTTAGCAATTAAAATTTAAAGCCAAATGATGAAATTAAGATAACACCTTTCAGGATACCAAGTTATCCCAGTCTGAACATTACAGGTAAGACTCTACACAAAATTCTCCACTTCTTATAACACAAAGCTATTAAACACATCACGAAGAGGTACTCTAACTTTAAGGAAGAGCTGAAAAATTAACATTGGATATTAAACAAGTTTCTGCTCCATGTCCAGATTATTTCTTCTCAAACTTTCATTTCTAATTACAACATTGTCAGAATTCACAGTAAGTGCCATTATGAAACTAGGTGTCACTCAGAGAAGTGGCTTCATGAAAGTGACATCAGTCCAACTGTTCACACTACTCCCAAAAAACTACAGCAGAAATTCATAGTATGGTGCTTTTTACACCTCAGCCTTACCTTCCAAGTGTCAGGATGTCACTGCCTCTTCTCAAAACACTAGAACACATTTTGGACTCTATCCTTATCAATATAATTTGAAAATCTCCAGTTGACTCATCTGATTCATCAATATTATGAAGATGGAAAAATGCCTACAAAATCAAAGCACTGGGATAGAAAACAGCTGACAAAGTTGTTTCTTGAGACAAAAGTGAACATAAACACACTGAGGGACTTTTAAGACTGTACTCATAATTTTCATTAGACATGGTGCCCATATGCTAGGAGAAAGGCCAGTTTAGCAATTTATCCTACATACCTCTACACCCAGAAAACACCCACTTACATCTTCAGGCTTACTAATAGACTATCCATTCCTCCCAAGATGGAGCTGGACAATCACAATCTGTGAAGCACCTCAAGACCAGACTGCTGTGCCTCTCCTTACCTAATTCAAATATTATTCCATCTAGAAACACATCAAAGGAGGACAAACTCTTATCTGAATTTCTGGGAAACTTGTGACTGCCAAGCAAAGCTATCATCAATGGGCTCTAAATGAGGAAAAAAAATATATATATATACACATACATTTAAAACACACTAGTACAAAGCAAAACACTATCAACCAACCATAAACACTGAAAAAAAAATAATGAGGAGCAGAGGTAAAGATGCAGTCAACTATAAAACAGGAAAGTTTAAAATTAAATGCAAGAATGACATTTGAAAAGTGCTTAAAATATCTGCTCTACTTACCTGTGTATCTACTAATTTTGCTGTATGATGCTCATTAGAAACTGAAACCTATTTATTCTTACAACTTGTGCACCCTGCTGCTAACTTTTTGTCCTCTGTAGGTTTATACCGCTTCCCTCCCTGCCATAGCAGGAGCAAGCAATCTGTTCTAGACAAGTTTCCAGCACTTCCACGGAAGTCCTCTCTTAGCTGGGCAGGCAGAGATGCCCAAGTAAAAAGCAATGTGACCTAGATCTAATTAAAAGTCTTATTCAGAATAAGTATCAATAAATAAGGCTCAGAAACCTTGACACACAATCAGGACAGAAGGCTGTTTATTTTGATATAGTCGCATCAGGATCAGAAAAGTTCAATTTTAAATTGCTCCTACAGGCGTGAACACATCTCCTCATTTTTGACATCTCCACCAGTGTAACAGTGTAGGGCTGAAAGCAATACAGCGTGTCTTAAACAGATTACAGGATTTTTATCTGCTTAACTTTTATGGTGCAATGACTCTACCACGATCTTTACTTTCTTCAAGCCAACTTCCTAGGAGGTGAAAATCTGCAAAATCAATTTCCTGTCCCACAGCTACCGAGTAGAATGGGAAATGGCAATTTTTCTCTCCAGAGAATCTTTCTCGGATACTTTGACCTTAAAAGTAAACAGGATCTTGTCTTTAATTTCTGTGCCAGCATAAACCACGCACAACAGAAGTGCAACAGATCTCTCACAGTCTGAACTCCGTCATCTTCTCTCTCCGCTCACATGGAAGGATACCATGCGCCTTGTTTTTCATTTCTGTTTGTGCCTGAGGACGGATATACCGACTGTATAAGATCAAATTCACACTACTTATATGGAAAAGTCAGAATGACTATGACACTGATATCAGTCCCTAAATGGAGGGTGAAAAATGAGTGGATATTCAAAAACAAACAAAAAAAAAGATACTATGCTTAATAGTACTTAGAATAATAGATTCTTTAAATCAACTTCTATCCCTGCTTGCCCATCCCAGTGCAGCATAAACAAAGTACCAAAAGAGAAAAGGGCGTACACATACATCTAAGAATTTAAAAGGAGATACAAGAAAATGCCATGCCATACTCTTTTGGGAGGCAAAGCAGGGAAATAACAAACTATCTAGAAAAGAGGGCATGCAGAAGCTTTCAAACCACCACTATTTTCTTGCAAACACAGGAAGGATATCCCAGTTTGCACAGGCACTACCAGTTCGCACCATTCTCACCGGTTAACTTTCCTTTACAAAACTCAAGCACAGTTATCTGAGAAAGGTAAGAGTAACACATTAATAACAAAGCATGAGTTAAAATTATTTCCACAGAAAGCCCATCTAATCTTTACTGTTCTAAAGGGAAATAGTCATGTAGTTGATGTTCTCAGATTTATCAAGCTAACAAATGACATAATTTACTAGATAGAGCATGCACTCAGTTTCTCAAAGCTAAAAGAATCTTTCTACACACATGTATTTTTACAGAGAAATGAAAACAGAAGCTGTTTGGATACAAAAACTTTTCTTTTATTTATCCTATTATTTATGTGCTCAGACACATTCCAGGCACCATGTAGACAGAAAATACTGTTGTATAAATAAATTTTACAAACTAAGCCATATTGGTTTGTTCTCCAGATGAAGAAAAATATTTCTGCCAAATTGAAAACTGTTAGAGAAATTTAAGATTCTAAAGGTCGTCTTAGAATATAAACTTGTTCCTTGAAGACACTTTTAAAAATATATTTTAAAAGTGTCTGGGGCTGTTTCAACTATATCCAAGAACAGAAAACAGCAAACGGCCATGTGCAATAACAAAATACTGCCTCTGCTAAGATGCAAGTAGATAACTGAAGCAAGGTAACACATGAAGGAAATTCTGGAAATTCAAGATGCAATTTGTACTTCAAGCTCTGATTTCTTATATTTTACCATCAAATTTAATATTTAACTGCTCCTCTGTGGCAACTGATTAAACTGATCAGTCCTTGGCAAGTCATAGAATCATAGACTGGCCTAGGCAGGAAGGGACCTTAGAGATCATCTAGTCCAACCTCCCTGTCATGGGCAGGGACGCCACCTCTCGACTAGACCAGGCAACACATGGGGACCGAGCGGGAATCGAACCCACGACCTCAGTGTTGTCATTGTTGTCAGCACCACGCTCAACCCAAGTCTCAACTGACAAGTCTTATGGTGAACTCTGCTGAATAACCTGTATGGGCAGACAGTCCACACTGATTTTTTTCTAAACTTTGACACTTTTTCAGCATTAAGCTATCCCATATACCTTACACTGCACCTGAAACCACTTCTCATAGCCTCATAGAACGTACAAATGGAGGGAGAATTGTCTCTCTAAGATCCTAGAACACTTCAGACATCACATTGCATTGGAAAATTTCCATAACCATGCATAAAAAGAACAAGATAAATACTTGTACTGTAATACTGTAAATATTGTAAACTTTAATCCCGAAAACCTTTATTCGCTTCAGTAGACCCACTGACTTAAGCGAAAAACATTCAGCTGTTTCAGACTGAGCACAAACATAGCTGTTCGTATTGGAATTCTCAATCTTGTGTTTCTTGGTAGAAGAAATTTTGCAATCTACAAACTTTAGAAGGCCAGAGGTTCTCCAATATGAATGTAAATCGTCTCACCAAGGAAACAGAAGGTTTGGGGTTTTTTCCCGACACCCTAAGATACTGCCAGAACTGCTCTTCTAGCTGACTCCAAACAGAACACCTGAACAAGTCAATGAAGGTCCATCTTTTTTTCAAAATCATACAACAGATATTGATAATCTGTCAACACTCAATATCAAGGTACTAACCAGCCAGCTGACATTCAGCTACTTAAAAAAACCTTCTAAATTAACAACAATAGTCTGGAAATACCTCATCAGTGCTATCCCTGAGCTCTCTTCTGGAAACATTTTATTATCAAATCACTAGTGATTTAATTTTTCCAATGCTTTATGACTTTTGTTGCAAATATAATGTGGGTATCCACCATCCATTGGTCCTAAGTCATGTTGTAATATATTGCTTGTCTTGAAATTTCATCACTAGATGCTGAAGTCCTTTAAAATAGAATTACCATTATACCACTCCTATAGACGGAAAACAGAAACAGAAAGGTGAATTGGCTTGCCCTAATCCAATAGCAAAGCAAGGAAAACACTATTTGCTCCAATTCCACTGCTCCTGTTCATTAGCTTGCGCAGCATCCCGTGCCTGAAATATCACGTATATAGCTCTTAAATATAGTATATCTTAATAAAGAAGGATGATAAAACAATTTCAAAATACATCAAACAATGAAATGAATTGTCACACATAAATAGCTGTATCGGAGTTTCGCTTTATTTTATGGAGGCTTTTTACTTCAATCTAAAATAACAATCTTTACTTATATAAAAATTTTCATCTCAAGTAATAATCCATTATTAATGCAATAACAATGTACTATTTCATACAAATGACAAGTCAATACAAAAAAACCCCACAAAATATTGTCTGCTAACAGCAGCACTAGAATTCTTTTTCCTTCTCTTCATCCTTATTCAAGTAGAATGCAATTAGTGAGTTCTTAATACTCTTCAGGAAAAGATAATGTAAAACCAAAAATCAATACATTTTGAGCTGACAATTTCTATTGTGAAAACAATTTGTAACAAAGTTTAACCACAACACTGTTGTTGTGTCTATTTACCATTTTGCCTGAAGTCCAGAAGTGTACATCCCATTCACAGGTCTACCCCACACTGTAGCAGTGAATGCCATCGCCTGAGCAGGTATCCCACAACACACTCTTAGAACACCTGAGAAAAAGTGTGGCCTTATGACCCACAAAAAGCTAAAAGTGCTTCCTAGCAAATCCATAAACACCTTGAAACATTTCACACCAAGTATCTAGACTGTGCTGAACTACTAGTTCCCCTGTGGGCTCCTCATAAGTGTTTTTCAACCCCTATGTTGGGCAGGGAGGCAGAGAAGGGAAAACACAAAACTTTGAAATATTGTATTAGAGATGTTCCAAACACACTGCCAAAAGCCCAGGATGTTTTAACCTCTATTACTAGAAAGCTGAACATACCTCATATGTCCAAGATGTCTCTGCACTGTCACAGTGAATGTACTTCCCACTATTATAGGGAAATGGTCCCTCTATACCGCAAATTAAACCTGACCCCTCCTCTTTCTGTTTCCTAAGTATTCCAAACAGCTAATCACTAATTAGTATCTCTGGTGGTTCTCTCAAAACAGGTGACTTACGTGCAAGCATGACAATCCTTCCCATATCCCCCTGAGCTGATCAGCATAATCTGAAGTTCTTCCCTGAAAAGCTCAGGGTAATACTGAAGCCTCTCAACTCAAGGAAAATCAGAAACATGGTCAAAGTCTCTATGGCTGCAGTTCAAACTCCCCCAATATTTACCAGTTAGAACACTAAGCTCTGATCTTATTTTCTACTTCATATGACCACCATTTTTGAAGTTAAAAAAAAAAAAAATCCTGAATACATATCATACACATGCTTAAAAACAGAAATGCTATGCAATCCAGATAAATCAATATCACTTAATTCTACAAGAATCTAAAATAAGTTAATTCAGAATATCAGACTTCACCTGATTTTATGCTGTCACTTGATAATGCGAAAATCTATGCTGGATTCCATTTCTGTTTTGTTGGAATAGGAGGATTAATATGGAGAAGATTGATTTCATTCCTGCATGCGTGAGCTGCTGTTGATATTCCCAACCAGAAGGATTCCTTTCTAGAATTATCATCAATATATATTACAAGAGAGTGTTTACTTCCAGCTTGCCTCTGTTCTAAAAGCCTCCTCAGTGTTAATTCCCAGAGCAGGGCTACAGGTCTCCTGCTCAAAATTTCTCTTTAGATTTTCTAATCCTTTTCTCCTTAATCTGCATTATACAAAAAGAAATCCACATATGCATGGTCTGTGAGAAGCTAAGTAACTTTACCTCTCACCATAGTTACCACATCTGATTTAACCACTGGCTCTGGACATTGAATCCTTGTCCTTTAAGATTTCAGGTTTTATTTGTGTATGCCTCTACATTCAGCAAGCACAAAATCCTAAAAACAGACCGATTCTAATATCATCAGTAGACAATTACATTTCAATGTATGCAAGTGTAAGATAGCACAGGTGGATGCTGTGTTATCTCTATACTCTGTGTGTTGTTTTTCAGCATCTCGGAAGCTAAAACGTTTAAATGTGTTACTACGACTGCTATTAAAAAGATTTTCTGTCTAATTCAATTCCGAAAGAATTTTACATTCGGATTTTCATTAGCGTGCTCAACTATTCTATTGGACTTTTTTGTTTCTCATGGTAACCAATTTTATTTGACTTAACAGAAGCTGTTCAAATATTTAAAGGCACTCCGAGATGGCAGGAGTTTATCTAGGAGCATACATGTTGTGTCACCAATATTCCTTTCCTTGCTCTTACTCCTTTTTTTTTTCCTCCTCTTTATTTTTTTTTCTTTTTCAGAAACAGCAGCAAACAAATGAGATCTCGACTAGCCACACCGTACCAGGAACGTGCTCTCTTCATCTGTTTATGTTAATATTCAAGTTACAATGGGCACATTTCGAAATTACAAGCTCGGCAGTTAAAACAGATGCTTCTTACGTTCCTTCATATGCACTGTATCCCTCTGCCAGTATCGTCAGGCGCAACGCAAGAACTAAAGTATAAACATCTGCAACACCTCTCTGTTTTGCTAACATTCTTTCACACATTTGCTTGCTAACTCCGAAAAGGCTCGACGGTATAAAGAAAAAAAACCCACCCAAACAGTGAAATTGGAAACATCTGCGAGATAGCTACGGAAAACGGAACGAAACATGAATAAACAAAAACATGGCGAAAGTGGCCTGGGGTTGTTACACTGTCAGATCATTTTTCCAAGCCCAACATCAAGGCTTTTGTTACAACCAAAGCGGTCATTTGCATGGAGAACCAACAGGGTTTCTTCTTCTTCAGCGTTTCCCCGACCGTAACACACACACACACACACACACACACTCGCTCCCTCCGGCACACACCGAGGCAAACCTCCTCTCCCGCAAACAAACAACACGGTTAAACGCACACATATTCGCAACGCCGCAATCTACAGCTCGCAAGACAGAATAGTTCGCTACTGAGGCGTGATTTAGGTATAAAAATAACAGACAAACCTTTGGAGCGCTGCCCCAGCCGGAGTTCCTCTCCCTCTGCTCTGCTGTTACTGACAAGATCAGGCTGAGATTACCAAGTCCATGCTACTCTGACAACCTTACTCCCCTGGCTTCTGCACACCCGCCCTGGGCTTTCCATAACAGCAAACTTTCAGAAAGTTAAAAAATGGAAGGAATTAAAGGAACGCAAAGCACAATGGCAGGAAAGCAAAGAAAACACTGCCTGGACAATTATTGCAGCAGCACGCAGGGCACTGCTCGGTAGTTAAGGCTGTGTCAGCACTTTCTTTCTAAACCCCCCCATTTTTCAGGGGGCTGGAATTCAGAAAGGAAACAACAACAAAAACAATTGCTTCTGGCTAAAAAAACTGCCCCCGGGTAACACTTGGCTTTTTCAAACATCCATTTAGACCATTCGGAAAGTTAAAGGAGCTTGTGCACTTGATCAGTAAATCTCACATGCCATCTTATATGCAAATATAACTCTTATTTTTATAAAATGAGACTTCACAAGAGTTTCACCCGCATTGTGAATTTTGCCCCTCTCCCCCTTTTTTTAATAAAAGAAGATCAATATATACTTTGACACCTGAAAACCAGATTGCATAAACATGGAATAATTTCTAAATAACTTCTACACATATGCATTGCCTGAAAGGTACCAGATTAGTACCAGAGATATTAAATTGTCTGCTCACCCAGCTGATTCAGCACAGACAATGGCCTCTACTGAGGTCTCAACTCTAATCCATTATGGCAACTTTGTAACCTCAATTGCGGAGTGCATCTACATTTTCCCCTGATAAGGAAAGTGTCCTTATAATCATGCTAAAATAAGCAAACAAAGCGTTCGATCTGCAATTACTACTTCACAACGATGCTCTAAACTGTGGCACATCAGGGCAATCTCTCCCGCTGTTGTTAATCCCTGGGTTTTGTTCGTGGGGGCTGTTTTTTGTTTGTTGGGTTTTTACACTCTTGGCAATTTCCCCTCGGACACAGAAATAAAAACACCAACTTCTCCAGCTTATTTACATAAGCTAGATACACTAATACACTTTTCGGTTATAAGCTTAAACTTAAAATACTCCCCCAAAAAAGAATGATACAGTCCTATCATTACTTTCTGTTTAAGTAAAAAATATGCCCTTAATGTAAAAACTTATGCAATGGCCTGAGCGTACTGGGCAAGAACACCAAAGCATAAATTTTGCCCTCTTTGACTGATGTGCAACAGTCAAGATAACAGGCAGCTCATCTGACTCTTACAAAACTCACTATATCAACATTTGTTCATCCAGAGGTGTCCCTCTGCTCTCCAGGAATTTCTGACTCGGCAGTACTGTTGCACACATATTATATGAAATCCAGTAGCATCCATTTAAATGGAGCAATCCATTAAAAATGCTCAGTTGCTGTGAATAACTCAGTGAAGCAACACTTTCCTCAGTAGGAATTGCCTCATCCTCATTACCTTCTAAAAGGCATAATGCTTACTGAATATCTATCTCAAGGTATCTTATACTAGTACAGGTCATCTCACTTTTCTGTCTTACAAAGACAGCTGCCTGGCATATTTTGAAGACAAGCTGCTTTGATATTAACACCTTTTTCTGTCAATGCTGTGCATAGTAGTTGTTAAAAAAATACCAATTTCTGTTATTCAAAAGGAAAAAAATAACACAAAGGGAAGGTCCTAAATATTTCACAAACACCATAACTTACCAGAAGAACACACTCAAAGCTTCTACTTCTCCATTATAAGATGGACAGTACAACCACCACCCATCTGCTCAGGGGTGCTTATGCCAGTCTCATCTGCTAAAGTGAGAAATCATGGTGACACCCACTCACTTCTGCCACCCTGGCACTGAGGTTATAATGTCCACAAAGATGAAAGAGAAGCAAGCGTGGTAAACTCTCAATCCACAGCGGTTTTTGTGAGCACATGGAAGCAGAGCAGTAAGGTTTCTGCTTTGCACTACCAAATAAAATCCAGGCGATTTGCTTTGGAAAGATCCATAATTTGCACGCAATGCTTAATGGCAGGCAGGTGTTATTCTCTAATCATTAATCTCAAGCAAAGCAGAAGACTTGAAAATACTTCTAAGACACTGGCAAATGAGTAAGGTTCTCCTAGAGGTTTGGAGTATTCTGTAGGCACTGCTTAATTTTAACTAGTCGCTAATTCACAGTAACAAGACACTACACAAGGACAAACATTAACAGATTATGATTCATCTGGACAATGCCAAGAAATACAAAATGGAAGCTGATTTTTATTCTTCCTTTTATACCACTAGGGGACAAGGAAAATTAACAAGATATGGTATAGAAACCTTCTTAGTAATCCAAATTTGTATTTCTTCTCATTTGAGAACCAAGCAGTATAATTTATAAGAAACGCCAAAGAAAAGTTGTATTGGTAATTAAACCCAATTAAATTAAACCCTGGCCTTATAACTTTTTCTGGTAGGTTAAGCATAAGACATTTATTAACCTAATATTAAAGAAAAAAGTACATTCTCTGGATATGAATAACTATACCCAGGAATAAAAATGATAATAAATATTTTGTTAAATTCAGCTGGAAACTAAAGATTTTTAGCAAGTTCAAAGGATCATTAGCTTAGTTCTTATCTCCACATTAATCACACCAACATTTATATTCTAAATCAACAGCTGCAACATAAAGTTGAAAACACGCCAGAAATACTCATAAGTTGTATCAATATTTGCACATGGAGCCTAGAACATAAATTAGTTGACACTCAACACTTAAAGCTTCCTCTCTGAAGTTGCAATATTTAAAGGTTAAAGATTAGACATGCTCCCTCTTGTGTTAAACTAAGAATACACGGAATACATGCTGTTTTCTCTGACATGATGGTTGCTTGGCCATCTGTTCCATTAAGGAAACCCTTTAACTTTGGCTTCTAATGTCTGACAAACCTTCACCAATAATTCTCCAGTTTAAAGACAGACACATAACCTGTATCCACAGAATATTTGTGCTACATTAAATTAGCTATTATATTATCTGAAAGGACCATTAAGGTATTACACATATAAATCCTGTTGCAAATAAGTGTTTTGGACAAATACATACATGCCTCGGTAGATTACATGGGAAGTCACACTTCAGTCTCTAGGTGTGTCACAGGCCTAAGGAGTTAGAATTCACCAAGTTCAAGCTGTTCAGTAATACTGATGATGTGGAATACTGAACAGGAAATTTCCTGCTAAATGTTAGCTTACAGAATATTTAAAACAGACAGGAGCAACAGGAAGAATTTACAATGCCACAAGATTATGTTTGTAAATACAGCAACAAGCCAGCTGAGATTTCAGTCCTCCACTTGAAAGCTCAGGTGAACCATTCCCTGCACAGAGCCTTAGTGGAATCAAAATCCTCCTTACACAAATCCTCTTGCAGAATCTGGCCCCGAGATCATGTCTAGACATGAATGTTAATCCCAGGTGTAACTAACAGGAATTTTTTTTAATATACTTTTTAAACAAAGGCATTGCACCTAGTGTGGGCAAATTATCTTTAGGCAGACATTTGCTGATTATGGTCAGTACCAGACTGAATGCCAGGGTGGCTGAGAGTAAACACAAGTAAATAGTTTGCAGGTCAAAGCTGAAGAGAATCTAACACTCAACTACATTAGTGCACACATTTTATTTACCACCAGCCCTCTGTCGTGGATAGAAGATGCTCTCAGTGCAACAAGGCCTATCTATGCACACTGGAAATAAAGTCCCTGAATATTCTATGAAACACACTTGTTCAGTACGACTCCCTCTTTTAAACCATGACAGTCAACATGTGTTTTATCTTCCTAGCAATATTTGTGTTTATTTTTCTATAGTCTTCATCAGACCAGAAATAACATAACCCCAAAATTTAGACAAAACAGCAAAACCCATCACAATTATTAATAGATATGGGGTTTAGGGTGTCTTTAAAGCCTTAAACCATACCAACACACTACTTGAAACATATCTGCTGACAACGGCAATCACCTGCATCGAGAAACAACTTCTGCCACTCACTCCAAGAACAGAAGAAAGTTTATATCGATGCATATACAGCTCTTGATCAGTAGGTTTCCACTTTCTTACTGGTATGGGGCAGAGCTTCAGGGTCTGACAAAGTGCCTTCCGTCTTGCTCACTAAGGTGCTCCATCCCAGAAGCTCCAGGTAACGTACTAAGAGGGAGCAGGTTATGGTTGAATTTCAAGACACTGCCCTCCACGCATGATCAAGAAAGCAGCTTTTAAGTCAACGGCCAGAGAAGGAATACTCCAAGTGCGTTTTTATTCCCTCAGAAACAGGAGTAGAGACAGTTTGCAGGATTATTTGTCTATACACATATGTAAACATTCACGTATGTTCAGCAGAGGAATTATTGCTCATTTGAACGAGTGCTTTCCAGCCCAGGGCCCCCCAGTTCCTGCGGGCCGCTCTCAGGGACTGAACCGCGCTCAGCAAGGCAAGCAGTCCCTCCGGGCACAGCCTCACTGCGGCCCCAGGGATCCACAGCTCCCTTCCAGATACACCGGGGAGACCACAAACCCATCCCACGAAACAAAAAGCAAAGAAAAAAGTTGAGAACCGCTGCTCTGAACTTGAGC
>NW_009712268.1:0-687 GCF_000703405.1 Apaloderma vittatum
TTTCTTCTTACAACCTTTTCCTCTTCCTTACCGAGTGCATCACTTCTCAGCTTGGGGAAGAGGGACAAAGCACCTGAAGGAGCAGCGGAGCAGGCTGTCAACAACCGTAGTGATTCTGCACAAAGACAGCTGTCAGCGCTTTGGAAACCACAGACACGGTGTGTTCATCCAAAAAGTCTTTTCCTTTCAGAGCTGCCCAGGTTTCTGTGGACAGTGGCATTCAGACAGATCTCACAGCTGAATGACTCGAGGGTTTTTAGCAGAGCTGCACAGAGCTCACTGTGCAAGCTGAGACGGGGGCAATCAGCTACTTGCTTCCAAGTAGCAGCTCTTTTGGTTTTCCTTGGCTCTTTCTAAAAAAGCTTTTCTATTCTCTTCTGCTGTGTATTCCCTGTTTTCTTCATCTCTGTTCATCGTTTGGTGATTGTGTTAAAAAGTGGTGTTTATTTTGCTCAGCTTAGCTTAGCACAGTAATCGTCAGCGAGAAGAACCACCCCCTGCCCTCAACAGTAGCCTGTGAAAGATGTAGAAATAGCTGTAAGTTTGTATTTTCAGCTGGCACTTATAACCCTTTGCTGGAGAAGCCCATCTTACCTAAAAAAAGTGACAACATTTGGGGCCGTGCAGGAGCAGGGACCAGCCCAGGGACCTTGCACAAGTTTTGATGCCACATTAGTATGACATGAA
>NW_009712268.1:896-2861 GCF_000703405.1 Apaloderma vittatum
AGATGGTAAGGGATTTTCTTCCCAGATCTTCCCTGGGCGCACTTGTAGCTCGCTGGATAATCACGGGCCAGCTGCAGGACAGCAACGTATATCCTTGCTCTGGCAGCAAGGCAGAAGGTCACGGAGACAGCCTCTTTTGCCCCACTCACTTACCTGCTTCATTCTCTGCTAAGACTCCCTGGTCGCAGTATAGTCCTGGCCAGCTCTTAGGAATTGCCTAATTTTAGATTTAAGGCAAACCCATTTCCAGAGATTCCTGAAAAGCCACACCACTCTAAGTTCTGTCTGTTCTATGACAGGTATACGGACTAGCAAAGATTACTGCTTGGAAACATTTTGCCAGTTGGAGATGAGGATCAGTTTAATCAGTGGAAATGTTCTATTTTGCTGTCAGCCTCTCATGACTGTAGCTGCAATTACCTGGAATTTTCAGGAACGCCTTTTCAAACTCCAGACCTGCAGATTGTACCTGGAAATGGGAAATTTCCCTCTGCTTCTGCCTTTGTGCACATTGTACAAAGAAAACTTATTAGGCAAGGTTTACAACGGCAGAACGCAGTATTTCTGCGTATTATTCTAAGAGAATTAAGATGAAATGATACCTAGCTCATACAGAGCAATATTTCGGAAGATATCTCAGGATTATCATCTAATCTGTACTGCTGTTCTTGGACTGCATCGTGTGTACCTATGTAATTTATGAGAAATGATTTCCTAGCCTGCTGGTGAAGAAATTTCGTACCGTAGAGCTCCTGTCTTCTGTATGAGACCATTAAATGTTTTTTATCTGCACCAGATAGAACTTTAATGGTCCTGCTTTAAGTTCCTCATTTTGGTACCTCTGATCTGCATTTTCCTCAAGAACTAGTTTACTCATACCCCATATCTAGAAGCCTTTGAATTTAAAAATGTCTAAAAGGAGCTTAATATGTCTTCTATCAGTCAGGCTTGTTGCTCCTTGGGATTTTCAGAAGCAGTCTTGTTTATTTTGGATCTTACTCAAAGATACACTCGGTGCATCTTCTCTTTCACTGGGTCCTATGAGCTGAAGAATGCTGTTGGAAGTGAAGCAGCTTTTTAGTTGAAGTTTGTCAGCAGGAGGTACATCCTTCCAAAAACTTGATGATTTCTTTGGAGGTCTAAGTAGGAGAAGTTGGATGCTGCATTTCTTAAAATACTTAACCCTCCTGCATTACAGCTACTGCCTCAAACTGAAGCTAAATTGTCAGCACTTTCCTTTGTCACTACTATTCTGTATTGACAAAGCCCTTAGATTTGTATTATTACCTCTTTATCTTTTTTCTTCTGTTTTCCTTCAGTGAACATTACTTTCCATTCACTTGCCACAGGAAGAATCTTCTCCTTCATGTCTCTCCTTTCAAATATTGTGCCATTTGTCACTGCCAATTTGGCATTTCACCCTGCATTTCTATGGCAGGCAGAAAAATTCCAAGAACTTCCCCACTGCAGTTCCCATAATCCCACTTTTATCTAAAAGACACCTTCCTTTTCCTTATTACTACTATCTCTTGCTTTTCCTTATTACTACTATCTCGGCATAAACAGGTATGTGTAAACGAGAGCGTATCACTATGAAGCACTTTTACACCAAGGAGTGAGAAGTACAGAGATCTAGCTTCCTTAAGCACATGCAGAGAGGGTCCTGTCTACTCCAGATCCTCAGCTTCTCCCTGTGGCAAGACATAAACTATTTAAAGCTCACGCCCCATTCTGCCGACCGAGTATGTTCTTGGTGCTTCATTAAAAGTTAATAGTTTTTGTTTGGTTGTTTTTTTCTCCCCACGAGTTATTTGGAATGTAAAGGGCTCTTGGAGTTCAGTATCAGTCTGAGGAAGAAATTAATATACTGTGAAAACCTTATGGCAGGTAACCTGTGCTGGTTTTGTTTCTGCACACCGCTGAAATGACTTCTGACCCAACAGAGTAACGCCTAATGGAAGTTTC
>NW_009712269.1:0-79150 GCF_000703405.1 Apaloderma vittatum
TTCGGCCCCGGCTCCTCGGGGTGTGAGCCCCGCTCCTCCTCGGCCGCGGGGGCAGCCGCTGCTGGAGAGGTCGTGTCCGTGAGCGCAGAGTTCCCGCTGTCCCGATCCTCTGGGCCTGTTTCCCGTCGGCAGCTCGCTTCTGGTTTTCAAGTGATGGCTGAAACTCGGCACTTCTTGGCGTTGTGGTGCAAATTGCCTTGTGCTTTTTGTTTTGGCTTTCAGGGGCGCTAGAGCAGATGCACAACTGCGAGGAGATGTTCAACTGTTGGGTTCTACAACACTCGAAAAAACTTGTCTAAGTGAAATCCGATTCCCTATAATAGTGTTACCTACTCAATCGCAAGTTATACGTGTAGTACCCCTGCTTTCAGATACAGGTTTGCTGTTTACAGAGTTAAAACGTTGCAGTGCAGTTTGGCAGCTGACTCCCTGTGCCTGTATGCTCCACATATGTAACTTACGTGCCATGGAACAAGAGTAGACTGCATATTCTAGGTGTTTTTATTGAAATCACAGTTCATGTTTCATTTTTTTTATATGTTTAGGGATGGAACTGAAAAGCTTCTGGAGCTTTTAATGGAGTGACTCACCTGGTGTGGTCTACCAACCAAACTAGGGACTTGTAAGTGGTTTTACAGGTCTTAAATGGGCCCTGTGGTCAAAGAGACCTTGTTTGGTGACATCTTTCTGGTTTTAGCAAGGACTCCAGCCTTTCCTGTGTTATATGGTGAAGGAATTAACTTGATTTGGTAGTGGGTCTTTCATGGAAACTGTTCAGAAGCAATTAATCTAGGAAGTAGTCTTGAAAAGATGATGCATTAAATATAGTTCATAAAAGCACCAAGTAAAGCACTCAGTTTTCTGATCCTTGTTAGATTCTAGGTCCTACGTTTTCTATTATATGTGCTAGTGAAAGATACAGAACTCGGAAAAGTAAGTTTATTTTATCAGCAATTAGCAGAATTATCTGAATCCCACTATGTCTGTTAGAATGCAGGCATGGGAACAACTCGAAGCTTGAAGCATATATCAATTGGAATGTCAATTCTTGTTACACACGTTCTAAGAACTCTTGATTCTTTGCTTTGGTGAAGTAAGAATTTATCTTTGGATTGCTGTGTCAGAAACGTAGATGAAGTGAGCAAGTGTGTGCGTAGGGTCTAGCAGGGTATGTTGCCATGGTCCGTAAGTCTCTATAGACAAATGTATTAGTCCAGCAGGTCAGATAAGAATGAGCTATCGACCAGCTAGAAGATGCAGTTTTGTGGACAGCTCTCTCTGCATGTTGTAAATGGAATCAGTTGAGTGGCACATGAAATGCTTACCAGTAAGCCAGATACAGAATGAGCATTCCCAGCATACAGCATCCTTGTCTGTATGCTGAGAATGCCCATTCTGTATCTGGACCATGCTGCTTAGTCATGCGGGTTCCTTCCCTCTTGGCTCGGTTTTGATAGTCGTGTCTGCTGCTTCTCTAGTCTCCTTAACCACGAGCTGGTGTTTCTTCGTGAAGGAAGAATTAATGGTCAGTGGTACGCACTGAAGCAGGTTACTCTTAACTGTGAGCTCTTGCTGCTACGCTATGTTACGTGCATTCAAATTTGTCTATTTTCCAGTGTCTCTGCATGTAGATAAGAGAATTACAAGTGCTGTGGAAAAGGATTTGGTTTTTCTGTTGATATTTTCCTGCTTGCCTCCTTAATTAGCTCAGATTTTGCTCTGTAAGAGTTGTCAGTACTTAAAACAGAAAATATGTGTACTTGTTGGGCAATAACTGCAAAAGCTGCTTGTGAGGAGTTGAGTGTGAGGTGGGTGTGTACAGAGCAGTTCTCTGAGCGACAGCAGCCTTTCCTGATGGAGGAACACTCCTGCTCTCATAGATAAAACAGTGAAGATGCTTGAAGGCAGTAGTTTGTGGTTTATATCTCTTTTCTTACCTTGTTGCCGTTTCCTTGAAACACTGTTAATGAGGACAGAAGAACAGTCTTGATTCCTAAAATTTGGAGAAACACTGACTAAAGTTTACAACAATTATCTAAAGTCATGGTTTTCTGTATTATAAAGAAGTAACTGGTAGGTCCATGCATATTGCACTGGTGATAGAATTCTTTTGCTGTTGTTTACATTTATGTTGGGGAAAAAAATTAGAATTGCGGTTTTTTTATGTGCTTGAAACATGTCTTTTGATATCGTTTATTTAACATAAGGAGCATCTCATGTTGAATTTAATGACTTAATGCGTAATTGGAAAGTGTGTTTTATTTGCTGGATAGGTGGTTTCTTAGTGCCTTGTGTTTCAGCTGTTCCGACTAGACTCTTCCTTTCAGACTGAATAAGTTAGTTACAAAACATGCATTCTTGTATAAGTATTGCAGTATTCTGAAAAATGTTTATTTCTAAGTTAGAGATTTCAGATGTTTATGGGTACAACAAAACAACTTTTTTACGCTCCCACTACTGCTTCTGCCCCTGGGAAGATAGGTTGTTTTGAGGTTTCACTGCCTCACTGAGATATTTAAAATCTGTCTTAAGAGGATTATCTCAACAGAGAGAACGTGTGGCTCTCCCAGCTCCTCGTGAATGTCACAATCTTCATTAGGCTGAAAAACTAAAAAAGAGCTCCAAGGTGCTTTGGGAGAGCCTAAGGAAATCATACGCAATTGGTTCATGTGTATGTGTGTATAATTTGAGGAACAATACATTTATTGTAATATATAGTGTCGTAAAATGTCTTTATATGCTTCCATACCCAGTGTTTGTGCATTTAGAACTGGTATATTAATCACACCTTAAATTATGCATTAACTATTTTTGATTTGCCTTGGGTAGGGGGACATAAAAATGGCATGGTGGCTATGAGAATGTGACATATCACTTAAATTGCATTTGTTGGCAGTTACTGTATTTTCAGTCTAGAAAGCTGAAAGCTCCTGCAAAAAATAGGCTGCCCAAGCTTTGTAAATTCAGGCCATTTTAGTTTCAGTGGATGTTAGTACACATCACCAGACCTCTCCAGTCTTAAGCTTTCTCCCATGTTGATGAATGAGCATCACGACTGTATGCTGGAGCCCAGCAAAGGCCAGGCCCTGAAAAATGTTCAGTTTGTAGGCTGGACTTATCAAAAAAAACCCACCCCCAAAACGCTGAGTTAGAGTAGACCTTGAAAGCAATTAATTTTATTTTTTTTAAAAAAAATGTGTTTATATTCTGATAGATTTCAGTCTTGATTGTATTACTTGCTTGACCTGTGAGGGTTTATTTCATGGTGTAGTCATTGAAACTAGAGTGGGGTTTTGATGTAGGGCTGTGCAGGAACATATTTAGGCTCCTATGTTTCTGAGAGAAGTAAATATTATGCGCATGCAGTAACTACTGTTGGTGTTCTCAACCAATAGATGAAACCTGGCAAAGATTCATTCCTTGGAGGACTATATACGTGCCAAGTGTGAACTTAAAACCGAAGTTTGAGTTATTAGATTGCATGAGTGCTTGCAAATATTTCCTGAACTGGGAAGCTTTATCGTCATAACAACATAAATGTCTGAGAGAATTTTTAATTTTCTTATACTCACTTAGTACTTTCGTTCTGGGAACCAGCCTGACACACTTCAACCCAGCACAAACACGTGTGTTTAAAATCAGCTGTCTAAACCACTGCTGTTCACTCAACAGTAATTAGAATTGTAGAAGGCTGATGACTTGGATGTCAGCGGGCGCTGTGGTAGAATTTCAGGCTGGTACTAAGTGCATGTGCAAAAGTAGTAGGTATGAGTTGAACACATACCGTCTTGGTGGGCAGAGCAAAGATGTCCTGGGGATGATCAGTGGATTTCAGCTTACGTGAAAAGTGTCAAGGGTCTGAATTCCTCCTACCGCACTAGAGATGGTCTAGTAGCCGAAGACTCGACACAAGCTTGCTCTGGGGATGATTTCTCTGGTTTGGTCCCACAATATTGCAAGTACAGAGAATCAAGCCTTTCCCATCCAACTTTGTAGCTTTCAAGCATTTTTAAAATTTGGAAGAGTATTTTAGTGTTGTCAGGGATTAAGATGTCAGACTGGAGAAATGAATTCTAAGCAGATTTTGAATAAATTCCTGTTCAAACTCATTCAAGATGAAGGATTTCATAGTTACATTAACCTGTTGACAAAATTGCATGTTTTGAGATGCATGCAGATACATCAGAGAAATGTTGTTACCCTTGGGAAACATTAAACATAGGTATATGCAAGGTATTCGCATATTCAGAGTTACAATTAAGAAAAATACTGTTGTTGCAGCTTTAGATGTTAGTTATGGAATCATAAAATGGGTTGGAAGGGAGCTTAAAGATCATCTAGTTGCAAGCCCCACGCCATGAGTAGGGACACCTGCCCCTAGACCGGCTTGCTCCAAGCCCCGTCCAACCTGGCCTTGGACGCTTCCAGGGAGATGGGAGCTTCTGCACCTCTCTTGGCAACCCGTTCCAGTGTCTCACCACCCTCACAGATGAGAATTTCCTCCTGATATCCAATCTAAATCTACCCTCTTTCAGTTTGAAACTGTCACCCCTTGTCCTACCCCTACACTCCCTGATAGAGAGCCCCTCTCCGTCTCTGCTGCAGCCCCTTCAGGCACTGGCAGGCCACTCTGAAGTCTCCCTGGAGCTTCTTCTCCAGGCTGAACAACCCCAGTTCTTTCAGCCCGTCCTCACAGGGTTGGTGCTCCACCCCCGATCACCTTCGTGGCCTCCTCCAGACCCGCTCCAGCAGGTCCGTGTCTTTCCCCTGCTGGGGGCCCTGGAGCTGGGCACAGGAGTGCAGGGGGGGTCTCACCAGAGCGGAGCAGAGGGGCACGGTCCCCTCCCTCGACCTGCTGGCCACGCTGCTTTCAATGCAGCTGGTGATGGTAGGTTAAAAGCATCTTCTGTTTGAAGTCTTAAGTTCTTTGAAGTGTTCCATTGTGATTTGCTGCTGGATTGTGTTGCAGGCTTTTTACTAGTCTGTTTATATGAAAACAAATTTACTTTTTCTCCTCAATTTACAAGTGTTTTGTGCTTTCTAACATCCTTTGTCTGTGGTCTAGTTTAGTGTGCTTTATCTAAATCATAAGCAGTTAAAAGGATTACGTAGATGCTACTCTCATTAGTGCCCTTAATAAAGTCTCCGACAAATAAGAACGTCTGATGTGCAATGTAAGGAAGATGTGACTTCTAGCGGTTGTATAAGTAACAGTTCAACCTGTGTTGCTTAGTGAAATCTGTGCTACTTGCCTCTCTTTGCTCTGCAGAACTCTCACCCCATGTATTGTGCGTTCTGCTTTGGTTAGAAGTGTAGGTGACGAGCTTGGCGGAAGTTGCCAGGCGAGCTGGAGCTGTACCGAAATGTTCTTGTGGCACAGCGCTGCCTTGGCTTTGCAGCTGGGATCCACACCCTGGTTTGCAGGCGAGGGTTCCGGGACAGGGGCAGCTTTTCCCTGGTGGTGGCCGGTGTTCGACAGTGTCTGTTTTTCACATCCTGCTCTTGAAGCACGTTTCATTTGGTGAGACAGGGGATTTTTGATTGAATTATTGTCATTGCTTCTGATGCCGTTGTTAATTTTAACACTTCAAAAAATGAATGCTAATTTACTACTAATGTAATTAATCTCCCTGAAGTAAGTCCTACTGTTCTAACTGAATATCCACAAAGGAGTTGAGCATCATTTAATTACACTTACTTTTCAAAATTGTTTCAGGCATCCCAGTGCATAAAAATACCCAATCACTTTGAAAGCTTCTCCTTGAAAATGTTATTCACAATAAAATTGTGTAGGAGCTCAATTCAGGAATAGATGGCACTTCTGGGAAGAAAGTGTTAACCACTACTGTAGTGGTAAATAACTTCAAACCTTTAACACAGGTTGTTCATAGAACATCTTGTAAGTTAATTTGAGTTTGCAGCTCCACTCAGGACTTAGAACTCTAATTTAGCAATTACAGAGTATGAAAAAGCAGGATGTTGGAAAGGAACTTGTCTAATTGATAGCTGGTGTTAAAGCTATGGGTGTACACATCTATATCGCTATGTGCGAAGTGTTCTGTGTGCTGCAGAAAGGCAGCCACTGTTTGCATGAGGGAACGTTTTGCTGTCAACTGGTGTTTTTTGCTATTGGCCTTCCCTGCAGAACACAGTTTGAAAAAAGCCTGAAACCTCCAGTTCCTATTACTGCATCTGCCTCGCTGACCTCATGGAAGTAGGTTAGAAAATGTCCTCTGTTGTATCTGGGAGAATATTGTGTCACACGGTATTCTTCGTGTGATGTTTTCATGAACATCACTGAAGCCACCCCTGACTGTGCAGCCACGACTTTCTTAATGCTTGTCTTGAGGCAGACTGGACAACAGGCAGTTACAGAAAGTAACGAGTTTAACAAAAGCAGGGGGAGCTATTTGCTTGGGGAGAACAAGTGACGTGGCTAATATGTATTTTGGGGGTGGAAACTGTGATGCAGAGATTATCACAATTTCGTTCTAGGTAAGGCATCATTTTCTGAAGAGGTGTGTGTGGTTTGTGGGTGGTTTTTTTTGTATTTTGTTATTGTTGGGATGTTTTTTCTGGGCGAAACCTATTACATGGGGGTGATGGCTGTTAAGAGTCATGTCGGCTGTGGAATCTGTTCATTTACCCAAGTGAAATGAGCAGTCTGAGGATTTTGTTTTTGTTCTTGCCGTCTTTTCATTCTGGTCGTGTTGATTTTCCTATTCTTTTTCTTAAAACTAGGAAACTTTTTGTGTTTTGCAGTTGGTGTCATCAGATGTCCCATATGCCGCCAAGAATGCAGACAGATAGATCTAGTGGATAACTACTTTGTAAAAGACACCTCAGAAACACCAAGCAGCTCCGATGAGAAGTCAGAACAGGTACGGCGCCTGCCTGCTTGCTGCAGTTGGTGTGGCCCTTTGTTTCTGTACACCTTAGTGCTTCATGGTAACTGACTGCTTCCCTGCGCAGGTGTGTACAAGCTGTGAAGATAACGCTAGTGCTGTTGGATTTTGCGTAGAGTGTGGGGAATGGTTGTGCAAGACTTGCATAGAAGCTCATCAGCGAGTAAAATTTACTAAAGATCATATGATCAGAAAAAAAGAAGATGTATCTTCAGGTAAGTGTTTGGAGGTCGCTTAGTCCTGCCTGTCTCCTTGGCACATGTAAAAAGAGAGGGGGAGGTTTATCTAGGTGACAACCAGCTGCATGGTTTTCAACAAAGATTTGGGATAAGTTTAATAAGAAGCTCCTGGCGCAAAAATTGGTAACTCTAAAAATTTAGGAAAAACTAAATTTTAAACTTCAGTGGGTTATTTGCTAGTATTTTGTGCAATTTGAAGTCCAATGTGAAAAAATATTAAGTACGAAAGAAACGAGAGAGACTGCAGTCTTTGGAAAGGATTCTTAACAATTCTTTATTTATTAGACTGACTAAATGGAGGAGTTGAAATCTGAAGAGCACTGGCATATTGGTAATCTTATCCATTGGCCAGGGAAATTGAATTATACATTTTGCTGTACTTGGTTTTAAGAAGCAATTATATTTCTACCAGTAGAGAAGTATATACAGATAAGCCAATAGTCATATTCAGTGTGATGTTACTGTTGTCTCAGTATTGCTGACTCAATATGGAATTTGAATTCATTTTAGGTTTAATGTCTCAGTTAGCAAAATTTAATGTGTAAAGAGTGTGTCTGGTTTTAGACATGCAGCTTTATTTTCAGTTAATTCTTAAACAATTGTTTAACCGTGTATCATTTATAACCTACTGAGGTAGTGTGGATAACATTCTCGAAACAGGTAAAAGATAAATGGATTTTAGCTTGGAGTATTTTGTCTGTGAATGGGATAAAAGCTCTGATTTAAAGACCTGTAGGTTCTAAACAATCTGGATGTATATGGAGACTGATTATATTCAGGAAGAGAGATCTTGATGTTTTTCTCTCTCTCCGCTTAAACTAAGATCCGCACAATTGTTTTGTTATGTCATGTCAAAGGAGTAACGCAGCTTTGCTTTTGGCCAACTCCTGTCAAAATCATACTAGTAGGTAAAAGGTTTGCTGTTGAGCTTAGTTCTTTTAAAGATCTTACTTCACTTGCTCTGTCAAATAAACTTCACTTTTTGGAGAGGTTTCTCTGTGTATCTTAATGGGTATTGTTTAGTGAGAAATAATCCCTCTTTAAGTTAAAACATATAACTCCTGATAGATGAGAAACTCTTGAGGTGAAATCCAGTCACAGGGACCTGCAAAAAGCATCGGGAATGTTTTTTCCGTTAGGAGGGCCACATTGTGACTGTCAAGGTGATACTATGGCTCCTCTTCCCCTTCAACAACCAGAGTGGGCTGGTGCCAGAGAATGGCTGTTCCGATAAAGTAACTTCCCGTCAGAAGTTCAGGCTCTGTTGAAGGAGGAAGCCGGCACGCAGTCGGCGTGTGCGGGAGCGCAGCCTTCCTCCGACCTGGCGTGCAGCGGTCCTTGGTAACTCCCTCGAGCGTGGGGAATGACTAGTCATTTCTCAGAGGAGCTTGTTCCCTTCCTTCTTTAAGAGAAGCCCTGCAGACTAAATTTCTATGAATGAGTGTCAGCTGTAGATTCACGAGCTCTCTTTCTTTACATAACTTGCATGATATAACAAGCTTCAGAAATGTTGGAGGCTGAGGAAGACATTCATGTTTTAAACCTTACCTGCTGTATTTTCCAAAGGCTGCTTTCTTCTGTGCTAAGCTCGAAATATCTTTAGAAGACGGTGCAGCACTTTTTACTAAACTTGGAACTTTTTTTTGACATCTGATATTTGCTTAAGAGGAAAAGTTAAGCAGTTTAGTTGGTTTTTAACATGGGCAATGTTTGCTTTGCATTTACCACTTCAGTTGCATATGACTTAATGAGGTTTATAAAGGTTTTGAAGTGAAAATTTAGAAAACCTACGGGTGTTTGACAATATAAAAGTTTGTGTGATTTGATCCATCCTTCATTCTGTCAGAGGTGAAACTGCATGCAGTTTGATATTTAAGCATGTGTACACGATCCTGGTGTTTGTGTACAGATTTTAAATTCTTGCAGGTGCCAGTGTCTTTTGAGTGTTTGTGAAAGGAGAGGAATTCCTCTTTCTCTTTGAATATCATAAAATGGAAACAGCCATAAATCACTGGCCCTGTAAATATTTCAATGACAATATATTCACGGTAACTTTAGGGTGAGAACAGGTCTGTAGTTGTCTCTGTCCAAATTCTGGGGTGTTTCTTAGCTTGGAAGTTAGTCGTTTTGCTCTTCAGATTGTCTAAATTTTGTTTTTAAATGCAAAAATGGTTTATTTTTAAAAACAGAGGCCGTGGGAGCATCTGGTCAACGTCCTGTTTTCTGTCCTGTCCACAAACAAGAGCAGTTAAAACTTTTCTGTGAAACATGTGACAGGCTGACATGCAGAGACTGTCAGTTACTGGAACACAAAGAACACAGGTACAAATATTACCATACCTTAATTCCTGTGGTGCGCTTTCTCAGTGGATGAAATGGCATTGATTTAAAAGAGTTGTGTCATTAAATATGGTTGTATTTACTCTTTCTGGAACTGAAATGACCCCTTGCAAGGGAGAACCAGTGTGGGATGGCAAAAACTTTTAAGTGACCAGTTGGTTGAGCTTGATCAAGTATCCTAAGAGCTGGTTCAAAACGACGTGATCTGAGGCAATGTGGTACGATTAAGAGGTTAACTTGCCTGGCATTTACCAGTGCTGTCACTCTGTTCAAGACTTGAATAGAAATTGCTGCAGCCCCAAACACCTGGAGCTGTAAAGAAGCAGAAGTGATGTAGCAAGTCATGGATGAGGTAATTTTTTGAAAGGACATATTTTATTATGCAAGCCTTTCAATTTAAGATAATTTTGTAAAGGAAGGTATAAATTTTGCCTCATAGATTGATGTGTTTTTAAGTACAGAGGTAGAATTTGGTTGGTTTTAGTTGGTTGAAAGTTGCCTCATTCCAAGTAACAAGAAATGATGGGTTTGTCTTCAGAGCTGCTAAAAAAAAGTTGAAACCTGTTAAAATACATGGAAAGAATCCTGCTCCTTAGTAGCTCTGTCATATAGTTGTTTGGATGTTTGAAAAAGTGTTTTGCAATGTTATAATAGAGAATATGGGTATAAATATGTATTTATCAGCCACTACAACACTTTTTCTAGTCAGTCTAGAAGTAACACTTGTCTGTAAAGGTGCTTGACAGAACACTGCAATATTGAATTTGGTAGGTTGTGTTCCAGTGCAGTGATTACTCTCATAGACTGCTAAAGCAGCCCGGTGTAGAACTTCTACTTTTGAAATTAGTAGCATTAAAATATTAACAACTGGACTGTTCCTGCTCTGTTCTTTCACGGGCTTGATCATAAATATCCTGAAAGACATCCTTTTCCAAAAGCGTGGTCTCCTGCGATATGTTCACTAACTTTACTTTTTCTAGTTGATTTCTTTGCACCTGTTTTGTGCATGACGCTGACTGATTAACCGTTGTATCTTGTTCTACTTACCTGTTCTCTTCCAGTGAGAGAAGAGAATACTTTGCTATTAACGTGCTTTGTTGCAAAACATTCTTTAAAAACTGTTCTGTCTGCAGATGCGAATTATGGATGATTAGGGCGAGTGCTTCGTCTGCCATGAAGTGCAACCAAGATTTTTGTGACGCTCATTAAATCATTGAAAGAAAATCATACCAAGTGAAAATAAGAATTGGTTTTAATCTTCTGTTTACTTTTTATCTGAAATCCTAATAGTTTACACCAAAGGAGCATGAGTCACCATTCCTGTAGCAACGTGGTCCTGCGTTCAGTTCAGAATTTCAAGTGAAAGAGTTGCTGGTGATTCTGTAGACAGCCGACATTCCTTTAGTAGCCTAGTGGTGTGTGATTCCTCTAGTTTAGATAGTTTTCAGCCCACAGGCTTTGGAAAATCCACATCTTGGAAATCTGATCTTCACCTAAATGACAATAGCTTTAAAGAATCTGCACATCTCCCAGACATTTCAAGTTTTGTGGTCTTTGGGCTTTAGCACTGCTACTTTTTGCATTATAGTACCCCAAATCTCTTGATACTGTTTGCTTGCAAGAACTTTAGAAATATTTCTTAGAAATAGCAACATCCTTACACTGAGCTGAGGAATCTAAACTCCTTCGGCTTGAAACTTGTCTACTGCGCATGCAAACCCCATGAACAGCAGCAGAGTCCCAGAGCTTCTGTTGTGAATAGTGTTCTTTTTCCCTAATTCGCTGTTACCGTAACTGTGAGTGATTTGCATCAAGAAGCTGTAAATCCAAACCGTCTTCTGTCAGATTGTAATGTTCTCCTCTGGTTGGACGGGACTTTGAGCAACCCGGTCTAGTGGAAGGTGTCCCTGCCCATGGTGGGGGATTGGAACTAGATCGTCTTTAAGCTCCCTTCCAACCCAAACCATTCCATCATTCTAGATTTTGACAGAAGACAAATGCTACTTTCTTTTTCAGTTGTGGTTGGGAGATAGTATAGGTTACTTCTAATGCAGCTTACAAGATGCTTCACTTTAATTGTGGGAGTCTTCTGCCAATTTGAATGTTGGGATTTAGTGTAGTGAAGAAGGGCAGACATTCTGGGAACTTAAGTTTTCCTTGTTGTTAATAAATTATATTTCAGAAGCATGAAGTTAACTGCAAAGATATGTGACAAGTGGCTGGTAGGAATCCTGGGTTTTGGGAGAAATCTTTTGATAGTTGAGCAGTCGATCAGAAAAGATGAAACTTTTGAAGCTGCTTGATTCCCCATGCCATTTTCAACATAGGCATTTTGCTTCTGTTGCATTGTTAATTCCTCTTGTGAAGCAGAGTATGTCAGGAAGATGCAGCCACTTGTGCTCTTTTCAGGTGAAGTGATAGGTGTCTTTGGTTCAGTAGCTGTTTGCTTGAAGCACTTGGAAGGGAATATGTTCTTCACTTGGAAGTAGTGGGGAAAAAAAGATTGTTTTTTCAATCGGAATATTTTCTTTCAGATGGAACTACTTCAGCAGTGTAATTTCAGCTGAAAAACTTTTTCTGGTATAGTTTTTTTGGGGTTTTTTTTGTGTCACTTAACATATGTTTGAGCAATTAGTGCATTTCCCTCATCTAATGTAAACAAAATGAGTTGTCGAATCTGAAGTTTCTGGTATCTCCTTTAGCTGGTGTTCCATAGCTTGCTGTCTTATGAAACAATGCAGTGCAGTGTCTCCCTGTGTAGCTGGAATTAGTAAGTGACCCACAGAGGTTCTGGACACTTAAAAAGGGTTTATCAGTACTGAAACATTTTGCACACTGACTGACATACATATAGTCTGATTTTTTTTCCTCTGTTTTGTCATTTATCTTTTTCAAAATTGCATAGCTTTGTATCTGAATTGGGAGCCCCTAGTTGCAGCACATTGCTCCTTAGTAATTGGTATCTTTTTTTGCATGTTGAAAAGGTATCAGTTTCTGGAAGAAGCTTTTCAGAACCAGAAGGGAGCCATTGAGAACCTATTGGCCAAACTTCTTGAGAAAAAGAATTACGTCAATTTTGCAGCCGCCCAAGTTCAGAATAGGTAAGTACCCCAGAATGATTAACAGTTACGTTACATTGGGGGTTTTAATGAATCATAGTAAGATGAAAGAGGGGATTAGAATAGTTTTAGTTGATTCTGTATCTTTAGTTGTATTGGACTTAATTACTTTTTGTAATGTTTTCTTCCCTGGAATACCATGTATCTGTTGGAAGTTGTTGCAAGATACAAATGTCAAAGATGATGTCTTTTATGGCAACTTGGAGTAGAACCAAAGATACCACACATTTATTACAATTGAGGGAGCAGAGAGGAAAAAAAAAAAAAGGGAAAGGCAAAACCATCTTAGAGTTTCTGCCAAGTTCAGCTGCATGACTGAACAGATTTTTGTGAGATATTTCTGTTTTATATGAATGCCTCTGATAACTATGTAACAAAAACTTATTTTGAACTCGAATAGGAAATTATTGGGTTTTTTAATACAGGAAAAATAAAACTTAGTGTAATTACCTGAAAGGAAGACAAGCTTTTCCTTAGGTAGTTTAATTCAAGGATTCCAGGGTTAGCTTACATTCAGCACTAAATAGAATATTGACTATAGAGACAGAGAACACACATGATTGCTGCCGTTTTTTCATCCACTTGTGGTGATGTGGTGTCTTGGAGGTCAGGAAATTCCGCTGTGATTCTCGGTGGTTTTGTGAGCTTTCTGTGACGTTTCAGTCATTTGCAAAATGACAGATTATCTGCAGATGGGAAGTACAAGGGTAGAAGGAAGTGTACCAAAGTTATAAGGAGAAGTTCTGGTGCAAATTTTGAACTTCTAGTGGTATGTATATTTTAAAAAAAATTTTAAGGGAAGGAGAACTAAAGACAAGAGGCAAATATGTGGAGATGGGAGCAAGGAAAATGGAAACTTTTTTATGTGGTGATTTGGCATGTAGCTTTTTGAAGGGACCCAAAAGAGAATATCACCATGAATCAGGAGGACAAGTTTGTTACGTGCTTGAAGAAGAGACAGAATCCCAGTTACATGGATAATAATTAAACTGAAAGCTCAAGAAATGTCAAAAAATGTTCTCTGATAACAATTCAAGGCCAGTAATGGGCAGTGCATATATGAGTAACACGTACTGTTCTTTTGCCTAAGTTCCTGGCTTTGCTGATAATTCAATGAATTTCTGCAGCATGTGACGGGGTTGTGTAAAGATTGCGATTATCTGCTGAGCCAAGTGGGTAGTGGAAGTGAGGCACTGGTTTACTTTGACATAACATTCAGTTATTTTGTTGAAGTGTAGGGCACAAAATCCAATATCATAAAAAACTTGAGGGAATGAGGGGGAAAAGGTGTATTATAATAATGTTATTGGCATTAGCACATGGTATGAAATTGCCATCGTATATGATCATGAAGCATAAAACAGCATTGAAGGAATAACTTGCTGCTGGAATAACTGTTAGATGTCAAAGCCACGGATGGATGCCTGCTGGCTTTATGAAGGATTGGTTGAATGTTTTCTGGAGTAGAAGGCCAGGTTGTGCTGTCACGAAAAGCTGGTCCAAGGTGCCTTGAAGGGCATTTGACACCAACAGTGAGGGTAATTGCCAGGCACATGAGTGTTGGTCTTGTGATCGTACCAGGATGAATGACATCACAAGTTCAGATGCTCAATCTAGTAGCAGAGAAGTCCTTTAAAAAAGGACTCTTTAAGTCATGGTAAAGTATTGTGCAAAGAATCCTGCTGCAGTGCTACTTTGTCACTAGATTAAGGCAGTGTAGGATCAAATAAATCCAGAATTTACAACGGAATTTGACAGATGCTGTATTTCATAATCTGTGGACAGACCTCAAGATGATTTGCTCGAGTCTGAAGAAGTTGGGAATAGGAAAAACACTAAATTTGGTGTTGAGGTATAAATGACCTGGTGGTAATAGTAAAGCACAAGAGAATAGTGTAGACTAACGTCAGGCAGATCATTAGTGCGACGTTTATATCATTGTTGTGTATTGATTACAGGTATGTAATAACCTTTTTTTTTACAAGATTTTATGGAGGTGTGAAAGTGTACATAGACACACGCATGATCTCAGCTGGGTATTGTGTGTGTGTAAACCTATAAATAAAATGTATAAACCACAAGGACTGTTTTGTATTATTTTAAGTAAAATGCATGTTGATTGAGATGCCATCTTAATCTCAGACTATTTAATATTTTTTCCAAAACTGAAATTTTAGATGACTTATTTGAAAAAATTGATTAATCGTATTTTCTGCGATAGAAGTCAAAGAAGCTATAAATTTTGGACTTACCAGAACTTCTTCAGTACTTAGTCTTTCAGACTGGGAGAGTGTCTGTGATGTTTAGTATTTGGTGGCATAGTATGAAGTGACTGCCTGACAACACATTTTTCTTTTTTTAGGATAAAAGAAGTAAATGAAACTAACAAGCGAGTAGAGCAGGAGATCAAAGTGGCTATATTCACCCTCATCAATGAAATCAATAAAAAGGGAAAATCTCTCCTACAGCACCTTGAGGTACAGTTAAGAGTTAAAAATAGTGGTGGTGTTCACTGTTTCCAGTCCTCTATTGAGAACTTGGGTTCTGTGCCTGAAAACGGTTTATCTGGTGTGACTGAAGGTGTTGCAGAGCTGATTCTGAGGTTTCAGCTGGCAGGTTTTCAAAAGCTCAAGACTTCTCGGAGATGGGGCTGTGGAGTTTACCTGCCGTACTCAGGAGGTGTTCAGAGGCAGTTCCATACTCGGCAGGTGTTCAGTGTGCCCGGGCCACCGCAGCCCTGCTGGTGGCCCTTGCAGCAGTGCCAGGGCAGCGCCCAGCATGGAGCTGGCAGCGTCACTGGGCTCGCTCTCCCAGTTCTTTGACCCGCTGCATTGTCTCTGGCAACGTGATTAAGAGAATTGGTCTTGTTTCAGTAGTTGATATTTTCCTGGGATAGAGCAGAGGCTCCTCTCTGAGCCTGCGACTTTCCCTGCACTTCAATACCTCTGGGAAGAATGGTAGAGCGGAGTAATAGAGAATGATTGCTCCTCAGAATATCAGCACAGTATAAGCTGCTTTGCTTGCGTATAGTATAAGCTGCTTTTTTTGTTCAAAAAGCTGTGATAGTGGCTTACATTTTCCTCATAAATCTGAAGCCCCCATTGTAATGAATTTTTTGTGTCTTTGTAGAATGTAACAAAGGAGAGACAGATGAAGTTAATACAGCAACAAAATGACATCACTGGTCTGTCACGGCAAGTGAAACATGTGATGAACTTTACTAATTGGGCTATTGCCAGTGGCAGCAGTACTGCTTTGCTGTACAGTAAACGGCTGGTAAGGAAGCATCCTCTAACTTGTCTGTGCAGTACAGGGAATGTTTAGTCAAAAGAATTTTCTGTGTATCAGGTAGCTTCACTAGATCATATCCGAGGAAGAGAAAAACCCAACAAAACAAAAAATACTTCTGCGATAATGGGAGAAATTTCCCAGCCGTACACCACTTTTCAGTATTGTCATAGAATACGGTCAAGCTCTGTACGGGCACCTCAGTGTTTCAGCTGGGTCGTTGCAGAAGTAGTATTATTTTGTAACAACAGTACTTGTCTGTAATCCTGTGAGTTGAATAAAAAATTTAATTGTACGGTGGATGGTTTTGCTGGGGGATTGAGTACTTCGCAGGCTACTAACCAAACTTGCTATGGACAGTCCTTGTTGGTGTCTAGCAGTCTAAGCTTGCTGGGCTTTTTAATGTTCCCATTCTTTATTTCATTGTCATCAATGATCTTGTTTTTGCTTTCCGTTAGATAACATTCCAGTTACGTCATATCTTAAAGGCACGTTGTGATCCTGTCCCAGCTGCCAATGGAGCAATACGCTTCCATTGTGACCCTACCTTCTGGGCAAAGAATGTCGTCAATTTAGGTGAGAAAATTATGTTTCTTTATCCTGTGTTACTTGAAAAACTAGATTGAATTCTGGATGTTCATCTAACATTAGTGAGTTGGAGTGCAATACATCTCTTAATACGGAAGAGCAAAACTCCCTTGACATAACACATCCAGCCCTAATTACCTCGTTTATCTGCTCTGTCTTTCTATTGGCAAAGCTTTCTCCACAGGTTTTGGTTTCCAATGGGAGTGGCCCTTTTTTCCACTCTTAAAGTGGTTCTCATGGTTATAGTATGACACACTAGCACTAAACAAGTGCTTTGGTTTTTGGAATAAGCTTTTTTGGCAAGTAAATAGAATCAGTTTTGCCTGTCTGAACTTTGTATTTAGCTGCATGTGGAGTGACAGTGGGTGTCATAATGTGTTGAAAGTGGCATGAGCAAGGAGAATTAGGAGCGCTTTTGATATGAGCTAAGTTTGTGGCTGTGTACCAAGTCAGATCATGTAGTTCCTGGAAAGATAAGTGAATTAAGAAGTAATATTTAACTAATTTTGTATTCTAAGATGTCTGACACGTTTATAAAGGTAAAGAAAAACTGAGCCTCATAATTGGAGATACACTGCTGTTCTTCTGTGTGTGTGGCTTAGAACTGCCACACAGCAGGTTCTGGCACTGTAGCTGCAACCCTTCATACATTAAGTCGTTTTCCTCAGTGCAGCCCTTTATTCCTTCTTTGCCCCAAAGCATTAGCTGCCCTGAGAGTTGGTAATAGTCTTGCAGAGGTAGAGACTTGGAGTGCTCACGTTCTGCATGAACACTTGGTGGCAGCTAGGATCACTAGACTTCTGCGGTTAGGATCACTGAGCATTGCTGGCAGTTGTCAGATGCAGTAATATCGTGCTCTTTTAAGAATGTAAGATGTTTAATATCTTAGCCTCTTTATTATTGCCTTACCCTGCAGCAGTGTAGTGTCACAGTTTCTCTCCCATGTTAATCTCCTAATCATTTATACTTTTCCAAGTGCGAGATGAGTTATCCGATACCAACTACTTGTGTACTTTTCCTTTGGATAAAACCTGATAAAAATATAATCTCTTCCTGATGCTTTTGCACCAAGTCCACTAGACAGGTTTTGGTGTCTTTAGTGACGGGTTTTTCCTGTCTTTAGTGGAGTAGGTTTATGTGCACAGTAAACAAAATTTTAATTGTGTAAGTAGTGGCTTAAATTTGATGCTGTTCCTTCATGGGCAGTTCCTCAAGCGATTTTTGAGTGCTATTACTCTTGGAGATTAGTCAAGAAGGGAAAAGAAAGGCTTTTCAGAAGAGGCCTTCAAATGTTGCTGGACTAGGAAGCCGGAGCAGGTTGGGGAAGCTGTACAGCAAACAGATCAGGAACTGTCAACCTCAACAAGAAGTGACCTGCAGATTCCAATGAGTACATGCTCAAAGTCAAAAATCAGTGTTTTGCCTTTTCCCTTTAAAAATAGGATTGGAGGTAGCTAGGAAAGCAGTGTTGTCCGTTGCATTGCACCTGAGCAGCTTACCTGCAGCAGTGTTTTGTCCTGCTCGTTCTTAGTCGTTCAGTGATGGGACATGCTCCACTGTTCCTCCCAAAATATCTTTTCCTGGACTTTGCTTCCCTAGGTATAGAAACTTTATGCTCAGCAAGTTTTTTTCCTGTTTTATTTCTCATCCTGTCTGTTTGTTGTCGACACAGAGAACAGTCATCTGTCTTGTTTTTTAGGCTGTGCAGTTCCAATACTTTCACTCTTTCCTCACACATCATGCTTTCAGTTTTGCAATTTCTTCTTATAGTCTTTCTTTTTGCTTCCCTCACATATGGTTATAGAGACTTAAAAAGAAAATATCAGACTTAAGTTCCTTTGTTATTACTGCTGAGGAAACTGAATTAGAAATGTCTGAATATTCTGCAATTAACCTTTGGATGGTGATGGAGTTTTGACTGTTTACTAGTTCTTCTTTTGTTTTGTTTAGGTAACCTTGTCATTGAAAACAAACCGACTCCTAGTTACACTCCTAATGTAGTGGTTGGACAAACTCCTCCAGGAACAAACCACATCAGCAAAGCTCCAGGACAAATCAATTTAGCGCAGCTTCGACTTCAGCATATGCAGCAGCAAGTGTACGCACAAAAGCATCAGCAGCTGCAGCAGATGAGGATGGGGCAGCCAGCTGGGTCGGTTCCCAGGCAGACGAGTCCGCAAATCTTACAGCAGCAGGTAGGTATCTTGTATGTTCTTCTTTCACCTTTTACCATAACACCGAGGCTTAAAACTGCCCTATCAAATATAAACTTACAAAGCAGTTATAAACGTGAAAATCTTTTGAAATTTGACATACTTTAAATGTGACGGCTATTGGCTTTTCTTTATGTTCTGTAACTAATAAACCTACTGCTGTGGAAAGAGATTGGCTTCTTTTTTCCATGTTAAAAGCAAAAATTTTAAAAAACAAAAACCCTTGCAGCCTCCCAGGTTGATCAGCATGCAGACCATGCAGAGGGGTAACATGAACTGTGGGGCTTTCCAAGCACATCAGATGAGAATGGCTCAGAATGCTGCTCGTATACCAGGAGTACCACGCCACAATGGACCACAATACTCCATGATGCAACCTCACCTTCAAAGACAAGTATATCCTGTGTACACGCTTCATTTGTGCCATTGTGCCAAACTTTCATTACGATAGATGATACCTCTGGCTGTAAATGTGTTTATCTTTAGCACTTCCAACTCACAGCTACACACATTTACATGCTTTTTCATGTTGCATACTGTACTGTGACATTTTTGCTGAGCATAAGAAAATTCAAACCTTAAGATTGAAAGTGAATTCTGGTGTTCGTATTGCATTTTAGTTCTGGGGAACAAAAGATTTCCTTTTTTGCTTTTCAGTGACATTCAGCTTTTGGATTTCTTAGAGAATAGTCAGGAGTAGTGAAGTTCAAAGTGGTGTAGTTGAGGGTTTTTAGTGAAACCAAATTCTCCCGTGTTTTTAAATTCCAACTTGAAGCATGATGCAGAGCTCTGCATACTGTTAAAAATAAAAATTCTTGACTATGAATGTTAATGCGACCGGAAAACCAAAAATGATACTTGGTTTTACAATATTAGTAGCAGTTACTCTTTTCTAAAAAAAAAATAAAATAAAATAAAAATGGACAGACATATGGACTCTAAAGTTGTCTTTGGAGGAATTAGTTGCTTTCAGAAAATATAACCATATATGAAAATGAATTGGTGGAAGATGTACTGTATATTTGAATGTCTAGCCACATAAAGTGTTCCTTCTGCTCAAGTAAATAAAAATAGCAGTTGCTTTGCATTCAGTGCTGTCAGGTTATGTTGATAGAAATGTGAGTTTATATGTTCTTCCCCCCAGTTTTTTGTTGAGGACTGTCGTATAATGCACGTGTTGAACTTTTATATGCAGTGGCTGATTTGTCCATAATGCAGTCATGGTCTCTTCTCTTTTCCTACAGCATTCTAACCCTGGCCATGCGGGGCCTTTTCCAGTTGTTTCTGTGCACAACACCACTATTAATCCAACTAGTCCTACTACAGCAACAATGGCAAGTGCAAACCGTGGTCCAACAAGTCCGTCCGTTACAGCGATCGAACTCATTCCCTCTGTAACAAACCCAGAGAATTTACCTTCCCTGCCGGATATCCCACCCATCCAGGTCAGTGGAGATCATCGGCCACTTGTGCTGTGGTTGAAAAAATGATCTGCTTTCTTTGGATGCTGGTACTTGTCTGTGGAATGGTACAGTTAGTTACCATTTAAAGTCAAGGAATGAAATTCAGCTCTTGACTTGGGCACAGCTAAGTTTTGTCCAAGCAGATGGTCTGCTGTAATACCAATAGCAACTTTTAAACTCTTCATCCAGAGAGTCGTGTTCAAAGGTGATTGTCGCAGGATAGATTGATGTGACAAAGGTTAAGATTAGTGATTATTTAAAATTGATTAATGATATGAGATATAAAAGAGTTAGATTTTAGCAGCACTTAATTATTAACTGATGGTAGAATAGGTTATAGCATCTTAATTACAGATTCTTTAGATTACAAGATGCACGCTAACTTACTGCAAGGTATTTCAGTCAAAGGAAATGTATATGTCTGCATGCATGGGTACGGAATATAAACCTGCAGTAGTAGGTACGTCTAGACAGTCAAGTTCACACCGTGGACATCTGCACTTGTGAAAGCAAGTGTGTATACTTCAACGCATGAGTAAGTAGTGAGTGTGGATAAAGGTTAACCTGTAGTCAACAATTTCCCTCTTCTGGAGCTTGGAGCAAATACAATGCATCGTTGATGTTCTTCAGCAGGTATAGTTGAGGCTCAAGGAGGATGACTCACGATGATGTTGTGGTTCTATGACTCGCCCTGGCCTCAAGGAGTTTTGTACCTGAGAGGTGTCACACCTGAGGGAAGATGCTGGTCACAGCTGACTGTGATCCAGGAGGGCTCGAAGGGTCTCCCTTAGAACAACTGTTTACGGAGTCTGAGATAATCGACTTTCACTCGGTACTTTTCCATACCAGCCCCCTCTGACTGTGAAATACACTGGTATTTTCCACTAATTGCATTATTGCCATGTCTAGAGGTGGCAATATATTTCTCTGAGATACACCTGTGTACAAGGTACAGCGGGTTCAGCGTGTCAGAGGCGATGAACTGTTCTTGCTACTCCCCGACAGTGGAGAGGCGGCACATCACGGGGTGCCTTCGTACTCTGGCAGCCCCGTCTCACACGCAGTGGGAAAGGCAGGAGCCAGCTGCTTGAAGGGGGTGCCTTCGTGTCTGTTGGCCTCTGTCTGTCACAACCTTCCCAGGTCGGTTTACCCTCCCTCCAGAAAGAATTGTACCCAGTACCAAGTATCTCGAAAGAAAGAGGGAGGGTGGGGGAATTGCATCACCACAGCTGTACATTCAGTTTGCTCATGAGGCTGCAGATAACTTGCGAATGTGAGAATAGCGAGGAGGAAAAATCGTATCTCCGAGTGTGACAATGTGCAGCGCTGAAGCTTTAGTCAGTATGACAAAACACAAGCGTAACTGGTTATGACTGATTTTGCTGTACGTGTCTAAAGTTCATAATACACCAGGTTAGAAACAGTTGTTAGTGGAATAGTCTAAAACATAAATGTGCAACTTCTAGGTGAATTAAAGATGCAGAATGCTGCTAGGGTGCTCTTTTTTTTTATACCTGTTCCTTTGATAGCTGGTATGGATTTTAGTTGATGAAAGAGTTGCATAGGAAACTTAGTCTATCAAGTTGCTCACAGAGTCACAAAACCTCTGCTTTGGATATAACGTGTTTCAAACATGTTATTTGCTAAGATTGCTGTCCTGCAGTTAATAGCTTTAAGCAGTTTCCTTGATTTTAACAGATACCAAAATCAGTGTAAAAAGCATCGTGCTAAGGAAAAACAAGTTCATGGTTTCCCTTAATATCTGGTTGTGGAGAAAGTCTTGCAACATGAGTAATCTGGTAGTTCGTTTGACTGACACAGGGAACTTCTGGGAACCAAAAGTTTGGAATGACCTGGAGTAAGGGCAGCCTGTGACCATACGGGAGGAATTCACATACTGAGGAACTTTTGAAAGTTTCTGACTGTGGGTTTCTGTTTTGAAAGACTGATCTCTGTATGAAACTGATAAAAATGTTTGCTGATGTCCTGAATGCTTAAAGAAAGAGTGAAAAAGTCCGGTAAAGGTACTGATCACAGTTTAAAGATGTGGAACTATTAAGAAACTTTAATTAGCTTTCTCTGATTGAAACTTTTGTTTTTGCTTCTTAGCTTGAAGATGCTGGTTCAAGTAGCTTAGATAACCTTCTAAGTAGATACATAACAGGCAGCCACCTACCCCCACAACCTACAAGTACCATGAATCCCTCCCCAGGACCTTCAGCTCTGTCTCCGGGGTCATCAGGTAAATGTGATGGGTGTTTCTAGTGATTCTGGAAGGTGATGTGTCCTTCAGGTATTTAAGTTGAAAATAATTACCTACCATTTCCTGCTAAAAGGGAGGGGATGTTTTGTTATTTTAAAATTTATTTTGCGCAGAAATAAGTTCTTCTGGAAATCTAAATTCTACCCTCCTTCAGAAAAATACAATATAGTATATAATAACAAACTGAGTGCAGTGCTCCAGATAAATGTATAGACTATATTTTGTTCTGTCTTACCACAATTCTTTTCTTGTGCATCAGAGGACATACTTTGATTATTGCCTGCAAACTATGACTGGCATAGTCTGCTTTTTTTTGACTTTACTAGTGGATGCTGGTGTGTAAAATTAGAGGACTTAATGGGCTGTGGGCTGTAGCAGTATTTGGATTAGGGGAAATAATGATCGGGGCTCTAACAATAGTGCGTTGAGGGGGGTTATTTAAGGTGATGTGCTAGACCTTTGTTCTGGTTAAACAACTAAGAGGAGAGCTGACTTATGTGAATTATTAAATTAGGATATTCTAGAAGCACTTCTGGTGTTACTCAACACTAGTCATTTACTGCAGAATGTAAATTTGTAGCAAGTGATCTTCTACGCTGCTTCTTTGCAGGTTTATCCAACTCCCACACTCCTGTGAGGCCACCTAGTACCTCCAGCACAGGGAGCAGAGGAAGGTATGTTGCGTTAACACTTCCAGACTGAAAAAATCAGACATGAAGAATTCAAAAAACAAATTGGCAATGGTTCATAGCACTTCAGTATAACTGTGACACAGTAATGGGAGAATGGTTGCATGAAGAAGGTTCCTCTCCCCAACCCACCACACAGAAACCCTTCACTATGATTCTCTGCTGTCTTGTAAATGTTCTGATGTGCTTTGCCTTTCAAATTGTTCAGGAAATGGTGACTTAAGTTTTTTTGCTTTGATGAGTTTTCCTCTAATTTATATGGTATTATCTTTCTAGCTGTGGCTCCTCGGGCAGAACTGCTGAGAAAACTAGCGTTAACTTCAAATCTGACCAAGTGAAAGTCAAGCAAGAGCCAGGGACGGAGGAAGAGATATGCAGTTTCTCAGGAACAGTAAAACAGGAGAAAACAGAGGATGGCAGGAGGAGTGCTTGCATGGTAAAGTTAGATTGTACAAGAGTATGTTATGTTTTTTTCTAGCAGCATGTGTTAGAATTTGAAATAAAAAAGCAGTTTTACACTTACGGCTCATATTCTGTTAACTGCCCTGAAGACTGAGAGATCCCTGGCAGTACACCTGAGCTTTAATTTGGACCAGCTCAAGTGCTGAGCTGTCTGTTTTTGTAGTGCTGCTAAGGCTGTTAATTACTTGGGGATTATGACATAGGTACTAATAAGCTGGCAATGGGACTTGAATAATAGCTTCCTGGGTTATGTTTAACAAATAAACACTAAATGATGGCAGACACTTCCCTTCCTGATTTGGACAGGACTTCACCTGGTGGTGTGAATGCCAAACACACCTAATCCTTGTCAGGTTTATGTATTGTTATAGGTAGTTGTGTGTTGAAAGTAGTCTGATAGAAAACAGCACTTAATCTTGGTTGTCTGTGTTGAGGACTTTATTATATCCTTTAATACTTACACTGCCTGACAGGATAGCCTGTCATGTAAATTTTATCTTTGGCTATTAAAATGAAATACTGCAGAAGTGAGGTGTGTTCACTGCATTTAATCCCTAACCTAATAAAAACTGTAGGTCACCCATTGCTAGTCTCTCCTCAGTATTCGTGCATGTGTAATTACATTGAGAAATCTTCCAATCAGTCAAAAGTTCCTATGCCAGAGCATTAAGAAAATATTTATGCTAGTGAATATTTTTCAGTGTTTCCCAGCTGATCTTGATTTAATAGGATTGTGTACTGGGAGCAGGGTGGTGGATTTGAGGATTTTTTTTGTAGTGATGGTGAAGGTGTATTTTTAACAATTTATTGGTGTGTTTGGCTTTAAATTTTCTTTATCATGTTATATGTCACTAGAAATTAGTCTGTTCTTGAAAGGATGGACTTGTGAAAAGGTAATTTTCAGTACTGTACCCAACTCGGCTCTTCATAATGATTGCCACATATTTTTGGAAATAAACGAGGAAAGATGCTCTTGTAAAATTGACTCTTTCTGCTACTTTCATTTCAGCTTAGCAGTCCTGAGAGCAGCTTGACACCACCACTGTCCACTAACTTGCATCTGGAAAGTGAATTAGAAGCGTTAGGAAGTCTTGAAAATCATGTGAAGGCTGAACCAGCAGATTTAAGTGAAAGCTGCAAACAGTCTGGACATGGCCTTGTAAACGGAAAATCCCCAGTGCGGAGTCTGATGCACCGGTCGGCCAGGATTGGAGGAGAAGGCAATAACAAGGATGACGATCCAAATGAAGACTGGTGTGCTGTATGCCAAAACGGAGGGGATCTCTTATGTTGTGAAAAGTGCCCAAAGGTGTTTCACCTGACCTGTCACGTACCGACACTCCTCAGCTTTCCAAGGTACCAGAAACAGTGCGATGGTTCCTGAGAACAGCCCGAGGTCTCGTTCATTCCAACACAGTACCAAAACTGGTGTTTCGTCCTCAACATCAGCTAGTTCTGGATGACTTCTTGTCAGTAAAAAAAAAAAAAGTCCAACATTTCAAAGGCCTACCTGGATTGTTTTGTGTGTAACTGCTCAGTGTTTATCTGATAAACATACAGTCTGTCAAAGCGTGATTCTGTTAGGTAAAGTTCATTTTAAAGTCATAATGAGAAAGGTTTTGTAAATTATTAGAGCATACTTAGGAGAAGAATATGAGGGCAAGGTAAATGGCCCTGACTGGCAGATTATCTTGAGCATCTAGAGTTATTCCTTATCTTTGCGTATCCGTGTCTTTATTACAGTACACTGTGAATCCGTACGGACTAATGAAAAAATCTTTGTAGTCATCGCTAATGAAGAAGTTTTGTAGTCATCACTGATGAAACTTTGACTCTGGATATCTGGAATAATTGTGTTTATTTCTGTTTAGTGGAGAGTGGATATGTACATTCTGCAGAGATCTGAGCAAACCAGAAGTAGAATATGATTGTGACAATTCACAACACAGCAAGAAAGGGAAAACTGCACAAGGCCTGAGTCCTGTGGACCAGAGGGTATGTCTCAAAACTGTTGGCATGTGTTTCCTAGAAAAAGAAGTGCTTTCTCACATTAGCTACCCCCCACTGTTTCTTGAAAATATTTTTGCTGTGGCTCCAGCCAATTAAATATAGTCATGGCTTGCAAAAAACCAAAAAACCACCAAACAAAACAAAAAGCTTCTGAAATGAGTGATGAGACTTTTCTCGCTATGAGCACAAATCCAGGGGTTGGAGACTATGTGAGAGTGCTCCATTACATTGGGGCTGCAATCATCTGGTGCCTACAACTTGCGTGTAAACACGTATTCTGTATTTAAGTGCATCCTTAGCATCGATATAACCTTCCTAAAATCGTTATGTAAGTTTGTGTTGTTCGTGCTGTGAGAGGTGCTACAAGTATTTAGGAACATTCTTGTAATGACCTGGACAGACAGAAGAACTTTTGATGTTATCAGTCAGCCTGTGCATAACGTGGTAGAGTATTATCATATCAAATTGATCCAAAGGAAGGAAAAATATTTCAACAAGGAATTCATAGATACACTCTGACTTTGGTTTCAGATTCTGTCTTGTGGGGAAAAGAAGGAAAGTCTGCAGCTCAGTCCTTTCCTGTTACACGCAATTATGGTTGGACAGAAGTGGTTGTAGTTTGTCTTTTTTATAGTTTGACTGTGCGTTAGTGTGCCGCTGTGTTTGGTCTTAGCCCCAGGCTTTGTTGAGGAAGAAGAAGGCAAAAAGGGAGTATATTTCTGCTGTGTGAACAGTAAAGTGGTGTTCTACTCTCTCAGCAGTGCCCTCCTGAGAACTTTACATTTTATAATTAAGCCTGTGTGGATAGTACTAAGCTGCTAAAATACAAAGCTATTTAAAATAGGGAGATATGAACTTCTGAGCTGAGGATAAATTAAGGATATTAATATGAAGCTGTTTTTTTTCTTTGTAAGAAATGTGAACGTCTCCTGCTTTACCTGTATTGCCATGAGCTGAGCATTGAATTTCAAGAGCCAGTGCCAGCCTCGGTGAGTCTCCTGAAAAACAGTTTGTGGTCTGTTTTTGGCGTAACATCTCTAAAAGTCTGGAGTCGAGTTCAGGGAAGCAACTTACTGCTTTTCCTTAAAGCCTGTCACCCTTGATCAATCCAAAAGTTCTGGCGGTCATCGAGTATGTTGTGATTCTGAGAGACAAGCTGATTCTGTAGCTTCTCCCAGCAGCCTCACACACAGATGTTTAAAAGTACTTTCAATTAGCAGTTGTTGAATTGGAAGAATATCTCAGGATACCTGTAAAATTCAAAATGCTTTAGGAGGGCTTTTTTTTTGTGTGACAATCTTGTAAATAAAAAGAGGAAAGAAACTGCTTTGACTTTTTTTTCAGCTGTAAAAGAATTAACTATAATGAAAAGCATTGCTGTGCTGTGGTAGACAGACACTGAAAGTTAGAAAGAACTTAAACAGTTTGAGGAAGGGAAGTTGTTCCCACTTGCTGCACATGGTTGTGGTGCCTGATGAGATTAGCTACTGATCTTTTGATAAGTGAGGAAATTCAGCTGGTTCTGTGAACTGTGTACTCATTGCAGTCACTTTGTTTTTACAGATACCAAACTACTATAAAATTATAAAGAAACCAATGGATTTATCTACAGTGAAAAAGAAACTGCAAAAGAAGCATTCCCAACACTACCAGACTCCTGAGGATTTTGTGGCAGATGTCCGGTTAATCTTCAAGAACTGTGAAAGGTTTAATGAAGTATGTTAACTTCCAATCTGTATGCTTTTTTTTTTTTTTTTTAAGATTTATTTCAACATGGTTGTACAGCTTCTCTGATTAAAGGCTCTGCTTCTAGTTGTAACTTCTGCTTATGGAGCAGTTGCTGAACCCGACACTTAAAAAAGAAGCGAAACAAATGCAATTACAGAACTACATCTCAGCTTTAGCTAAATGCGAAGGTTGAGCTTTAACAGAGGGAGCTTTTTAAGTGCATTCACTGGTGTGGGTATATGGCTGAGGAGCAGGGTCACCTTGTTACTGTACATCAAATAGATTGTAGAAGTGCTTTGGAAGTGTGGTGATAAAGACAATCAAGCAGTCCTTAAAACTGTCTCAAGCTATACAGGTAATTGTTCTTACCCTCATAAAACGTGGTGGACCTCTGCTGAGGAAAAGTGCCTTTCTGAAAAATATTCCACTGGTTCTAGTGTGTCGTGGAGGCTGAGTCCAGGAAAGCATTGTGCTCATTATGGCTAGCATTAAGTTTAGTGATTTAGCTCATGGGGTAGTTGGGCTCTCACAAAAGTCAGTTTTCAGTAGATAACTTTTGTATGGAGTCGCATTTTTGAAGAATGGGGAAAGCTGACTTATTTTGCAGCGAGCCTATCTTATAATGGAACACCTCATTGGACCACGTTGCACCTCACGTGTGAAACGTGACTTAGGAATAACACTATATATCCCCCAGGAGGAGCAACAGAAAAAATATTCTGAATATTTAAAAAACCTTTGATGATGGAAAGCCCCGGGCAGAAGGCATTGCAGAGAATTGCTTTCTTTGGACCTTAGAAGTGCATGAAACAGCCAGTATTTTTTGTAAAATGCAGTCTGTTTTGCAGTGTTTGGGCTGCATTTCTGGCTCTGCGAGGAAGTAAACTAAAGGAAGTACACAAACCTATAATTAAAATCTCAACTGTTTCACAAGTACACTAGTCAAAATGAAAGTTAGCGATGTAATGCTGTAAATGCTTGCAAGCATCTGGGAGTCTGACAGCCCTGACTCCCGTATGTCTCTGTATTAGGTTGAGGTTAAGGAGCACTGTGGAAGAAGCTGCATTTATGTGAACTTCTCAGTCAAGGGAATTAAAGCATCCTCTGCTGTAGAGGAAAACATGCTGCAGGTTTTAGGGACGAGAGTGAAACAAAGGAGCAAGGACCAAAAGATGTGTTTGCTTTTTCACGAGGTGTTTCAGGCTTGTCTTGCAGTTTGAAATGCCGGCTCACTGGGAAAGGATGAGTCACCCTGAACTCTCACAGCAGCGTCGTTTCTGGTGCCTCTAAGCCATATGCTTTTAAAAAATAGAAATCCAAGTGGGGTGAGACCCCCACAGTAGTCTCATGGAGCAGTTCTCTCTAAAGCGAGACTTTTCCACAGTAAGGTCCAGGCAACTAAAGTTTATAATGAGGAGAGCAGTCACGAGTCAAGTGCAGTTTTGAAAACGACTGGGAGGCACTTACCTGTACAAAAGTTGTGTGTTTTGTTGAAGTTTTATTTACCTCATGTCACTCTCGTAAGACTGTTTTAAACCTGCTTCCGATAAGTTTGAGAACTAAAGAGGTATAGTCCATAACAAACTGTTTTGTTGTTATGGCTGACTGTAGTCATCCAATCCTATGCAATCTCATAACTTTAGAAAGGATTATAATTTCATTTTTTTTGACTCTGGTATCCTTTTTAGATGATGAGAGTTGTTCAAGTTTATGCAGAAACACAAGAGATTAATTTGAAGGTAAGCGTTTCAGACCATGCACACTTGGTGAAGGGATGTGCATTTCCAACAGGTGAATATTCCTGTCTTCTTTTGTTTACAGGCTGATTCAGAAGTAGCGCAGGCAGGGAAGGCAGTTGCATTATACTTTGAAGATAAACTCACAGAGATCTACCCAGACAGGACCTTCCAGCCTTTGCCTGAATTTGAGCAGGAGGAGGATGATGGTGAAATAACTGAGGACTCCGATGAGGATTTTATACAACCACGTAGAAAACGCCTAAAATCAGATGAGAGACCAGTGCATATAAAGTAATCTAATGATATGGACCTAAATTTTATTGTAAAAACTGTTATTTAAGTGTTCCTGGAATATTATCATGCCTACAGTGGCCATCTTGAAGAAGCTGATAGCTTTTTACACAGTGTTAGATTACAAAAACCCACTTGTACAGAAAAGCATTCTCAAGAGGGGAAAAAAATGTATTTTAAATTTTTGGTTGTGTTTTTTTTTTCTTTTTTGCCCTTGATTACTTGCTGTATTGTTTCTTTCTGATGGAGGGGACACACTCATCCTGATCTCACAGACAGAGGTGGATGAATGTTGAAGAGAAGCAGCTCTGATAAGAGTTGTTCCGTGTACAGATAAGACTGCTTAGTGAAATGTTCTGCAGGACTGGACTAGTGCAGTTGCTGTATCTTGTGTTCATGCAGTGTAAACTGTAAGCAGCGTTCCTGAAATCAACCCCCTCTTTGTGTGAACTTAAGTGCGTGTTGGTCGTTGCCTTTATCATCTCATTTAAGTGGTATTGTGAATAACTGATCTTCTGTGTTGATCCAGTTATCTAAATTTTACTTTCTTTTATACATTTTATGTATAGCAAAAGGAAAAAACCATCATTAAACTGTTCTGAATTGGCAAGTGCAGGAGTGTGAGTTCTTGACAGGTGAAAGATGCAACTGGTGACAACAATCCCGTTTGAGTAGGGTAGGTGTATTTATTACAAATCCTGTACCCAGAACATTTTAACAGCTTTCACAGCAGAGATCTTAGCATTGTGTCCTCTGTCCTTGATCCCCCGAATGAGGCAGAATGCTAACTCCAGTATTTATTGTCTATTTTTCTGTACTTAAGATGTAGACTGAAGAGGTAATAACTAGTTGGGGTGTTTTCCAGTCTTCCTAAATATCAGTTTCTTAATAGACCACTCGGCAAACAATAACCTATTAACTACCAAATGTGTAAAATTTGCTGTATTCACTTTGTCTTATTTGTAAATAGTGAATTGAGATTTCTTGCAGATCGGCAACATTTGCTGAACTGTTTTTAAGCTAATATGTATTCTTATTAATTGTTCCTATCAAGAAAAGATTTGTAATATATGCTATTTCTAACATTGCATTCATTTTGAGGTTCTGTCTTATTTTTATTAGAGTACTACTCAGAACTTTCTTCAGAAGCAGCTTATGAGTGAAATGTCGAGAAAGTTTGGGGTAAATCTGTTGAGATTGGGTTACTTGTCCATCCATTGAACAAAGCTCTTGCACAGACCAGGATTTGGCTTTGAGTGGTTTCTGCTCAAGTATTGAAAGCAGAATGATTCCCGTTTCCCTGAACCCCGTGGCAGGCATCTCTGCAGTGCCTTCCCCTTGCACACGGCCTTCCTTCGGCGCTTCTGGTGCGAAATGAGGTCATCACAAAGCGAGTGTGGTTTGAACAGTTGTTTGCTTTACTGGCAGAAGTCAGTGCTAGGAATAATAAATACAATTTCTGGCCTTCATGTAGATCTTATTAAAGGAAGGTGAAGAAATCGTGTAACTGGATGAGGTGAGGCTGACAGACTAAATTTGCCGTAAGATTTGATACGAGTACAGCAGTCCTGTGGTAAATCACTGGGGTTTTGGTATACTCGTCATGAGCAATTCCTGTGACGTTGTATATGCTTTACCGTAATGGTAAAGATAAGTATTTTCGCACAATGTATCAAAATGAGATATGCTCTCAGCAATTTTTATGCAAATCACTGAAGATTTTATTTCTTTTTATAAGAAGAAAGAAGTATATGTACTTTGTGACTACACCTCTCTTACAATAAATGAGGGGACTGAAGGTATTTGTAACTTCAAGCTCACTTCTTTAGATTACACAAATGTTACGTTTAAAACTCAAACTTTTGTCTTTTCATTTCTCAGATATTGACATAGTGCCAGTTTAAATTTATTTTTTACCAGTTTGTATGTGAAGGGAAAAGAGGTAATTCTACTTAAACATATTAAATTGGCAAATAGCAAAAACTTTGCCCATAGAAAGGACAACGTGTGAATAGGGCACTAATAGTAACAAGGGATCATGTAATGGATCTGTGTATTGCCTATTTGTGCATTTCTAGTTTCTCAGCTTCATTTTGCAAAGGAATATCATTAAAATTATCATGAAAATAAGATCTTGTGAATTCTCTTTAATTGGGGTTGCTATTTTTATGGTGCTCAGGCACTCTGGGATTGGTCCCTCCAGGCCTCAGCTTTGGAACTGTTCACTTTATAAGGTGCCTGCCGCGGATCTGAGTGCCGCGGTCTCCCGCTGCCCGTGTGGGACTGAGCCGGGCTCACTCGCAGGGTCGCAGCAGGGCAGGACCACACTGCAGAGCCCTGGGGCGCGCACGGCGCTGGCTGCTGCACGAGCACCCGGAGCCCAGGGCAGATGTGCAAAGGTTTCAGGATAGCCTCTGGTTCTCTCCCTGTGACAAGGTGGGCAAGTTGTCGCTCTTTGTAGACCAGCGACAGCCTGTGCTCTGCTTGTCCACCTGCAAAGGGCAAGGGACGCTGAGCTTTGGCCTTGGCGAGAGTTCAAGGTCTGCTCTTGCACATGACCCACCGAACTTCCAGAATCGGCCCTTCCATTCAGCTCATCTCAGTGCTCAGTAGTATTATGTGGAATTCTGACTTGTGTGCATGAAATCCCGGTTCTTTTTATAAAAGAAACAAAACATTTTTTAAAAAAATATTTCTTCCTCCCCCTTCTTTTTGGAACTCCCAGTACAACAATTGAGTGATTGTTTGAGATTGGCTGCATTCTATTCAAAAATATTTGAAAGGATAGATTAGCTTTGCTAATACATTTCCTGGTCCTGTATGTCTGTAAATGTTCATTGCAGAACTGGTGAGGGTTTGCTCGGTCAAAAGCAGTTTTTGGTGCCACGCTGTATGTAACTTGTTCAAGAGCAAATTAATGGGGCTTGTATTAAGGTGCTACTGTGCTACTCTGAGGCAGTGACGTGTGTGCAATACGTGCGAGTGACCTGGAAAGGAGCGCACAGTGAGATGTGGGTGCGCTCTGGTTGCGGTATTCCAACAGGACAGCAAGAAGAAAGACCGGTCCTTGGTGTAACTCTATGCTCTCAGTTAAGACATTTGTGAAAAGACATTCGACTTCTCAATTTTCGTTGTAAATGACCCTGAAGTTTAAGTTAATCCAAAGAAGTAAAAAGCAACTTGCTTTTCAAGTGAAAAGTGTACAATATGCTACTTGTGGACTTCTCAATTACCTCAGCAGATGCCCTGCCATGTAATTACTAGTGATTAGTGATAATTTACCCAGCTGAATAGGTTCAGGTCTTTTGGTTCACTGCCCTGGAATTAAGTGGCCTATAGCGTGATAGGGCAGAGTCACTATCCAAAAAAAGGATGTTCCCCAAACTTTAGAAAATAGAAATGCTCTGTTAAACATAGAGATGAGGGGGGTTTGTGTGGCATGTCACCATTGCTGTTACTTGTGACATTAGACTGTGTTGGCACGTGTAACACTGGATAGTTGAAATGTTCTATAAACATTTCTGCAAGCCACTGGAACAGAACTCCTTAAAATTAGTCCAAATTTATCATTCTGTTGTATAACCTAGGTTATTGGCTGTCCTCTAAAAGTTTAGGTAATGGCAACAGTATTTTAAAGCTGTGTGTATGATACTGGAAGTTGGCTTTTTCTTGTTTTTCTTATTCTCTTCCTTGGAAAAAGCAATAAAACTGCTTTGTCTGTCGCCTGTTAGCATGACAGTAGTTCTTTACTTTGCATAATGATTTTCTAGGAAAGTTTGTCTGCATGTCACCAAGTCTAGCTTTTACAAACAAAGCGTGCAGGAGTTATTGACAGTATAGTGTGGCATTTTATTTTAAAAATTGGGGAAAGTTACATATTTTTTTAAAACAGAGGTATTTGAGTAAATAATGGAGGTACTTTTTTAAAAGAGAAAAAAGCCACAGTTTACATAGACATATTTCAGATTGAACATATGCATTGTATCTTTGGATATGGCAATTTCTTTTATTTTCTCAGAGTGCATGTACAGTAACTCTTCCATCTAGTTCCTGTGTTTGCTTATGGGGATCCTACTTTATATGCTTTCTAATGTATTTGAATTCAATTTTTTTTCAAAAACTGCAATTAATTTGCGTACCCTTATTCTAAGTGAACTATTAAATGTATGAAATGCAGTTTCGGCCTTTTTTATTGAGTGATCTTACAGCTCAAGTCTGCTTTCTTGAGAATTTATTGAATTTCTACAAGGAGAGGTACTAAAATGTTTTGTAAGTTCAAGTTCTTGGAGCATTCACTCTAGAGTGTGCTACAGTTGAGAAAAAGAAGTGCGTGTCTGCTAATGGCCTGCAATGGGGGTATTTCTTAGGTTCAGAACACAAGGAAACATGTATATAAGCCTATAAAGATTTGTGTGTTGGAAAGCCTGTTTTACATGTAAATGTAGTCATGGAAGGGTTAAATTCATGGCATTCTTTGATTATTTCTTGCTTCCAGTAATTGAACTGGTTCTTTTTTTGCACATAGTAAACTTCGCTCATCTTTTAATATGATTCTTCAAACAAATGCTGTTTCTGTGGTGTTGTATCATCTGAATAATCATATTTAACTTTTTTTTAAACAAGGTTGCAGTTTCTAATTGTTCCTGTGTTCTTTGCTGGTGTGTAATAAAAAAGTTTTCTTTACATGGTTATTTAATGCATTAGCTGCCTGTGAGTATTTCTTGTTAAGTGCTCTGGAATGTGCTCTAGAAGTTGTATTAGATCAGTTTAAAGCATTGTTTGACAACAATTTGGTTTTGGTTATTTCTATTAAATTAGAAGAATGACTCTTTCAATTTGAGTTTCTTTTTTTGCACATCTGTGTTAGATATTAGATACGAGTTCATGTCTGGCAAAAGACTTTTCTGATACTTGTGGTGTGAAAATACCTTGATGAAATTTCAACTGCAGCATTTTATGAGGACGTGAGGCTGCAGAATCTGCAGCAGTCGATGGGTCTAAGGCAGAAAATACCAAAGTCTGAACTTGATTCAGAGTTTGGGTTGGAGATTTCACCACTTGGCACTTTTCTCAAGTAAAATGACTTGGCACTTTTCTCTGCACCTAGGACATGAAATACACATATTTTAACGGTTCCCTCTCTGGGTTTTGTGCTGCTGCTATCCGGAGTTTGGTGCTGCCTCGGAGCAGGCAGAGCTGAGGGTGCAGCTGGCGCCTGCACACGTCTGGAGCTGGGACACAGCTTCCCAAAGGCTGGCAGACCTGGCAGCGGTCCCGGGGAGGCTCTGAGGGGTTGTGCCTGCAGCCCCCCTGCCCACAGTAAGCACTGGAAAAATGAAAAGGGAGCTGGACGTGGTTGCTCTGTGACTTAATGTTACACCTGTAGCTGTGTGATGCTTCTTCCTTCTGTCCTACCCTGCACTGCGTGGTGGTAAGTGTGTTTTACCTGTTAAAAATAAGTCTCTAGTGAATGCATAGCTGGGCTCAGCGTGTTCTTTAATAAATGTATATTTTGGTGTATCAGGAACAAGATCCATGCAGGAACGTGATGTCTGGCCCTGCACTTGGGTGCAAGGTATGATTCGAAATACGGGGAGCAGTGCAGCAGAAGCCCTCTGGGTGGCTGGCCAGTCTGCCTCAGGGATTCGATGGTGCTGTGATCCGGGAAGTTGCTGGTCTTTAGGAGGAAGAGGTTGCTCTTGCAGGGTTGGTACTTTCGCATGCAGTGAAAAAGCTGAGCAGCTGTAGCATCTCCACCGTGGATCTGAGCAGTGGTTTTGCAGCTGACTGCAGGACAAGATGCAAAATGCTAAACTGAAGGCTGCTTTCCTCTTGGAAGTCACCTGTGTCTCCAGGCAATCCCAAATGGAAGTCATTTGTCTGCTCCATTGGCCCGAGCGTGTCTTCAAAGGAAGGAGATGTTGCAGCAGCTAGACCTTCTAACAGCATTCTGTAGGGACTACACTCACCAATGAATACTGCTTTCTAAATGAAGACGTTATTTGCTGGTCTGAGATTTAATCAGCTCAGCACAGCAGGGAAGGTGCAGGTAATTCAGAGAACTGCAGCACCTGTGTTAGGAGGCACGGAGTGCCTGAAGTCAGACACACACCCTGCATGAAAGCAGGCTTTATGGACTGTAACTTAAGCATCATTCTGGTAAGAAATTCTAAATTAATCGTTCTTTAAAATCTCTTGTACAGAATGTGTCGCCAGATGGTGCTCTTAACACAGCCATCTTTGTGCTGGTTTCAGTGAGTGAATAGTTTTGGGAAGAAATTCTCAGGCAAGGCTGGCTTTGATTTCTGCAGGTGTGAGAGGTACCTGCTGAGGACCCATTGTTTGCGGGGAGTGAGGCGCGGTGACGTGCCAGCACCTGTGTGTTGCCCTATACCCCACGGTCAGTGTTTGTGTTTAAGTGGCATGTGCTAGCCTGGGAACTTAAGTCCCAATCGTTCCTCTCTCCATCTTAGCCTGAACAGAGCGCTGTGCTTGCTGCCTGGACCTGCGAGCAGAGAGCTGAAGGCGATGCTGTCACGCGGCGTGGGAAGTTGGAGGTGACTGTGGTGGTCCCAGCTGGCCGCAGCAGCGATCCCCCACCTCTTGCCTGGGGAGGGAATCTCGGTGACTGGCCTGCCTGCCCCTCGACATGCAGAGTTCCGGGAAGCTTTCAGCAAGCAGGAGCCGTGATGATGGTAATCAGCTTTCTTCCCGTCTCTGGCAATTGCTTTGAGCGCTGTTGGTGCCAGCCATGAAGCGCGGTGGGCTTTTTATCTGAATCAGGCCTGTAGGACAGGCTTTGGGTGCTCTGCACTGCCAAAACCTGTCCAGGAATGAGATGCTCCTCAGTCATTTTATTGTTGCTAAACGTTGCGTCTCGGGGTCCTTCTCATGAGCAGCGCAAGTACCCAGAGCTGCTGGCACAGGCTTGCTGCGTGCTCCTGAAAGAGGCACCTGTAGGCAGGAGCCCTGTGCTTGCTGTGTCTCAGGCTTGTGTGTTCTTGATGCTGAGCAAAGGGTTGAGACTCCATGAGATGTGAGCCTGCCAGTGACCCTAGCCCTGGATTTTTGTGCTGAATCAGGCTATGCAGCAGATGTCAGCCTGCTTGGAGCTTGGGCACCACTGTACTGGAGCCTTGAGTGTTAATAATGACCGTGGTGTGGACTGGATTTTCACCAGCCATCTCTTTTCCTGCTGCTCGGCATCTGCTGTAAAGGAAGGGCTATAACTACCCTGAATGAGTTAAGGAAGGGTAATTAATGTTGAAAGGGGGGCAGTGTAAAGTTGGTAGTACTGGGACACTTCAGTTCTTCCATCGGTAGGCAACTGGAAGAGCTGACTGGGGCTGTAGAAGAGCTGCGTGTGGTCTGTGCCTCCTGCGGAGGCTGCAGCGTGTTCCTGGTTTTACCATCTTGGTGCAATGCTCTCCTTCCCTCTGGAAAATAGGATTAATCAGACTGTGTTGTCAGCATTTGATACTCTATTATTTTGGGAAATTTCTTCCCCTAGCTTGGTGTCCAGAGCTACAGTGTGGCCTTTGTTATCTCTACAGTTTCTCAGTTCCCTTTCACAGCAAGTGATCTGATGGTCAGTGTGCTGCTGGCTCATGGGGTGACTGTGGACATGTCAAAACAATTTAATCTTCCACTCAGTTATAATCAATCTAATTCTCCTCCAGATACAGAGAGACCTGGTATCCTTTTAATGTCTGAGCAGAACATAAATGTGTCAGGCCATCGTACTTGCTACTGGCTCTTGAAAACTAAATTCTGTAGGAAGTAATTCAATAACGCTCCTGTTGAGCCTGGACACTGTACTTCCAAGGAGTCCTCTCTCTTTCTTGCCTTCACTCTATGATGAGTGCAGTGACTGTTTTCACAAAGGCGGCTTTCTGGATGCGTGTGTCTGAGACAAGATTTATGGAGTCCGCTTTTGTAGGTGGTGTAAACTGGCAGCACTTCATCGAAGTCAGTGGAAGGCCTGTGCCTCATTTACTTGATGCGTAACTTCTTCCTTTAAATTAACAAATGTTCTTTCTTGTTTTTTCCTGAGTTCTAGTAGTAATGTGCAGAGATGTCTTTTGCAGCATGACCCTAGGCAGGAGGGGTCTGGCAGGGCCGTTGTGAGGGTCTGGACAAGGTGTGGAGTGGGGGCTCCTGGCATCCTGGGCACACCCCTCCCAGGCATGGGTGCTGAGGGCTTTGGGGCTGCCACCCTCTGCGCCTCGGGGCTGCCCATGACTGGGCTTATTGCCTTTGACAGCACTCCGCTGTGATGATGGAGGGCACTTCACTGTGCAAGAGCAGTGGTAGGGAGGATGTTTGACTATTATCTAAGCAGATCTACTGAGTAAACAACTTTTTGCCAGCACTAATGGCTCTATGTCCTTGCCTCCTGTCATTTTAGAGCCTTGGGAAATAACGTTATCTAGTAATTAGATTTAAAAAACCCACAACACAAACAAAACAAAAAGCCAGTGAAATCTTTTGGCCCTGAGATTTGACGCTGGCAGGAGCAGCAAAGAGCCTGCAATGAGGCAGACACGACCCTTTTTCCCATTGTCCCAGTCATTTCCTGTGGCTGAGCCCTGGTGAAGGGTTATGAACCCTTGTGCCTGGTGGAGCAGCTTCTCTTCTGTTGCGTGGCTCTGGCCACACCTGTGGCACCTGGCAAGGACACGCTTATTCCAGACTGCAGGACCTGATGCTTCTCTTTCCAGGGGACATGAAGCTGTGGGAAAGTAGATCCAAGAGAAACCTGCAGCTTGGCAAAGTCCCATATGCTGCACGTCTGATAGATGAAGCTGGTCACGTTTCTCTGTGAAAATCCTTGGGAACTGAGGTTGCCAACACATCTGCTATTTAGGATTGTCACCTGTGGAAGGAGATTATGAAGCAGTGAAGTGATTCACAGGGGTTTTTTTCTTTCTTCTTTTTTAACTAACAGGAGCATTGCAAACGCTGCTTTGGGCTCCCGGGAGAGATCCTTGCAGAGGATGCTCTTAAGGGAAGCCGTATAGGTAACAGAGATCTTCAGTGAAGATCTGTGTGTCTCTAGCCAGAAGAATCACTTGGATTGCTATCTGTGGGTCTCGTGACAGAGGTTTGGCATCGTTGTCCAGGATGCACTGGGGCTGCCAGTGCTGCAGCAGGCAGGCCTGGCAGCAGGGCCCCGCCTGCCCCCCGACACCGTGTCCCTGAGGCCAGGGAAGCACCCCAGGGTGTAGGAGAGACTCAGTAGCCAAAGACCTGATGTCAGGCTGTCTGTCCTTCCCTGCTGGGAGGCAACGCGGGGCGGCATCTGCAAAGTGCTGCTGGAGGGGAGACCACTCGTGTCCTTTGGGGTGCTGGATGGGAGGCATCTGCATGGGGGGAGCAGGTCCTGCAGGTCTGAGGTGCTCTCTGGAGGCTGATTGAGCAGGTTAATCAAAGAGCTCTAAGGTTTTTTTTCACATGTTAATTTTCTCCTGAAATAAAAACACTGCAGTGCTTTCTCTCGGGGGAACAGTTGTGCACCATCGTTTTCATTTTATCTGTTATAGAAATAACACTATTTTTACTACTTTTATTTCTGCTGGGAGAGATAAAAATAACTAGAAATTGGCAAATACTTTATAAGCACACGGAGGGGAAGAAAACAGCTTATAACTCCTTGTTATAAGTGTTTCAACTTAGCTTGTTTCTTCCAGAAGGTTGAGATTAAACACATTCTGCTTTGCTTTTCTGTTTCCACAAAACCAACTGTGGTTTAAAGGCTGTGCTGATTCCAAGGAGGATTGGACTTGAACCTCCTGCCCTCTCTGCCAGGTGTTAGTGCCTACAGTGCAGGAGAAAGGTGGTTGCAGATGGATATGTTGTGTTACTGTTCTGGGCAGAAACATGGGATTTTTCCAGATTCTTTAATCTCTCAGTGCCTAGCCATCTTCCTTCCTTCCTTCTGAAATTGTGCTGAGATAAAGTAATATGTGGCGTGGGCTAAAGACTGCCCACCTCGTGGCTGCCAGGGCTATGTGCACACGTGGTCTTGAACGTCTCACAGGAACTGCTGGTGGCAATTCCTGACGCATCCTTCCTTCTGTCTGGAACCTCCTAATGCCTCCAGGGAAGTCCTGGAGGCTGCTGCAGTGGTGCTTCACGGGGCCAACTTCTGCCTTCCTGAATTGCAGTGGCCGAGGAGCGTAAGAGAGCAAAGGCTTCTCAGGAATCTTTAGCACTTTTTTACTGAAGACAAATTTTAACCTGTCTTCTGGGTTCTGACACCAGCATTTTATTGGCAGTCTTTTTTGAAATAAGTGATGTAGTGGTACTGGTAATACCGTCCGCAGCACAGAGGGTTGAAATGAGACCCTAAAAGCAGCAGTTTGTCATCTGTTCTCAGAAAAAAGGTGTTAATATCTGTCATTAACATTTATGCCAAGGGCAACGTAATCCTTCTAATAGCTGTGTGCCAGAAACAGCCACTTTTTGCGTTTTCGCACCATTGCAGAAACATGCTTTTGATGTGGCGGGAGATAGCGACCACCTAACTTTCTAAATCAGGATAAGGAAGTGAAACGGGTCCAATTCCAGCCTAACACTCATTCCTGTGAGGTGGTACTGTGCTCAGGTAACAGGGTTTGCTGCCATAGTCTTCCTGAAATTTAGGTTTGAAATAACCCCGGCTTGTCAAACTGCCCCCGGGCTGGCAAGCCTTTGGGACCGCGCGCTTACGGCTTGTGTCTCCGACGGTTGCCTTGGCTTGGGTGCAGCCGAGACATCAACTCCCGGGGCAGGTACCCAGCGTGGCCCTGTGCTCGCACTTCGTTTATTTTACTGAGGTTGTGCCTTGTGTTAAATGCAGCTGCTTAGTGGATGAGAGGTCAGAGTTCCCCAAAGCTATTTAGCTAATGGCTTTTGGGCATGGCTGATAGCTGCAGTACTCACCACCACTTCTCTGATACCATCTCATCTGATGTCTCTCAGCCGTCTGATGCTGCTGGAACAGAAATGGCTTTTTAGAGCCTTCAGCCCTGCCAAATCATGCCGTGGACTGTTTACCTTGAGGATATGCCGAGATTCCAGCTCGATAAAATATGTTTCAGAAGTCCCACCACCAGAAAACAATTTTTGATGATAGTCCTGCCCCTAGAAAGCTCCTTGCCTGGATGCACTGAGCTTCAAAGCTGCTAGCTGGCTATTTTCCAGCCTTCTGTGTTGGACAATAAATAGTGCATATGACATAAGTGCAAAGTTACAAGGTGCAAAAAAGTCTGGTTTTGTGTTCTGAAGAAATATTTGTTGAGAGTATGGGTACTAATACCAGAGTCTCCCGTTATTGTTACCTAGCAAGACCAGAATACTTTGGTATGTAAATGATGGTGAATAATTGACCCAAGGTGATTCCAGATTTAAAAATAAAAAGTTTTTGGGATTATCTTTGAAATAAAACTAGCTTTTTTCCCAAATATTTAAATTTTATTATTGATTTCTGTGTTACAACCTATAAATTGGACATTAACTTTTTTCTAAGGGTTTGGCCGGTGTGTTTTGGGGTGCTTTGGTTTTTGTTTTTGTCTGTTGAAATCTCTTTAAGGTAAATTCAAATTTCAAATGCATTATTTGACTGATGTATTTCAGGAATTTCTCTTCTGGTGCCAACATTGGTAGCTCAGGCAAAACCAGTGGCTCTACTAGGTAGATGTGGTGATGGTGTCATTACCCAGGGACTCGCATCCCCTTGGGTCTCCCTGCGTGTTGTTTTTGGGAGTCTGGGCCGCAGGGTACCTGCAGGGGGCAATGAAAGGAGGCACAGAGAGGAGGTGCGGTTCCCTCACCGGGTCTTGGTCAGCTCCGTTCTTGCCTGGCCGTGAGTGTGACAGCACCCACCGCTGCAGTAAGTAAAGGGTAACGGCTTTAAACTGAAAACAGGTAGATTTAGCTTAGATTTTACTTCACTGTGAGGGTGATGAGGCACTGGAACGGGTTGCCAAGAGAGGTGTGGAAGCTTCCACCTCCCTGGAAGTGTCCAAGACCAGGCAGGACAGGGCTTTGAACAACCTGGTCTGGTTGGAGGTGTTCCTGCCCATGGTGGGGGGCTTCAACTATGTGATCTTTAAGATCCTTTCCAACCGAAACCATTCTATGATAAATGTAATGCAAACTACACCTGAGCTTGAGCTCCTGGCAAATTACTGGTTTAGATTCCAGCCTTGCGAAGTCTGGAATCTCTACTCAGTAAACATAGACTTTTGCAAGCCGTGGTGCTGCCAACCAACAGCTGGTGACGTTGGCCTTTGCAAACACTTTCAGAAATACTCCTGAATGTTCAGGTACGCCTCAGACTGTTTTCACCAGGTTATATGGCACTGACCGGGAGGTGGTAGTGTCTAATTAAGAGTATCTCTTTGTGACCAGTTGTAGGTTATTGCTGCGTTCATAAAGGCTTTCACTCATGTCTTGGCAATGGAAGTTTTTGGAAGAAGTGCGTCGCAGGTAAGTTGCTCTTGCCAGGCAGAGGTTGCCCTGCTGGAGAAAGCCCGTGGCAGAGGCCTGTGCTCAGGCAGTGACGGTGAGGCGTCCAGAACGGATCCGTGAGGCCAAAGAGAGTGGGAGGGCTGGTGTGGCCCAGTGACTCCGGTCTGCAGCTGCACAGGGATGCTGGAGCAATGCCTGCAGCTGGCTGGCACAGGCACCCGAGCTGCTGCACAGGCCCCTCCTGCTGGGACCGAGTCCCTGGCCCAACTGCTGCACAATTTATCGTACGTTAGCCCGGGGCCTGGCAGGAGCTGGAAGGGAGCCTGGGCTGTGCCGACCTGTGGGAGATGTGTGGGGCAAGAGCCGTTCCCTCATACTCGGTCCCCATCACCCCCAGCTGGTCCAGGACAGCAGGAGCGGGCAGGGACTGGGCACGAGGAGGCAGGACCCGAGGTCTGGGGCAGATCCTGGAGTTCCCAGGCTGGGAAGGCGGATGCGGAGCTGCCGCAGGAGCCTGCGTGGCTGGGCTGGAGGGTGGTTGGAGGATCTGGGCTCGGGGGAGCCTGGTGCTGCCCTGGGTGCCTGCGTAACACCTGGGACTCGCCTGGCATGAGCACTGCCTAGTGCTGTAGCAGGTAATTAACAAATAAAATAAACAGTGCAATCGATCTAAACATACTCTGTTGCTATGTGGGGCTGAGGGACCTGTGGAGCTTTAGCCCCAGGTAGATCTCCAGTATGCTCATTATAGTTCTACTAGCTTCTCTGCTTCAGAAGCTGCAAAAAAATCATTCTGCTGTACATGATTTTAATTGCCTGTTATACAATTGCTTCTTTTCCTATGCCTGTCAAATATATTCTCTGTTTGAAAGTGTAGCTCTGTCATGTGGCATGACCTGTCTGCTAAATTACAATAGGGATAAAGAAAAACCTGCAGAAAATTCAGAAAGAAAAAATGTAATTATGAAATACAATGGCATTCTCAATCTCTATTGCCATCTGCAGCCTGTTGTGTTTGGACCAGTACAAACAAATCAGTGTAACTTGCTGCTTTCCTTATGTTGCCTTTGGCAATTATAAGTCATCTGTGAACTGTTCATGACACCACTCTTGTTTCTCCTGTCTGATGATGTGCCATTTTCAGCCAGAAGATTTCAGCATCCACTTTTTTCCTTTTTGCAAAATTGCTCTAGGGCTGGGATTTGAAACTCTGCACCTGGAGAATGGAGAAGGGGTGGCAATGAAAGGGTTAAAAAATAATGCTCTGGGCTGTAGCTTTAAAAATCGTATGGAGGGCACGAAACTGAATTTGGTAGGAGGTTCTTTGTCTGGAACACGCCTCGGCAGTAAACAGATTTCTGATCTCGGAGGCAATGAGGCATCGGGAGCCCTGGCAGGACTGCAGCCCCGCTCTGACCGCTGCGGATGGGCTGCAGAGCCGGAGCATCGCCCGGCACGGTGGTCCCTCGGCCAGGGTGCTGCCATGCCAGCGGGTGGAAGTGGTGTGACTCTGTGTGGCTAGCAACAAGCCCTCTTCTCCGAGTTTGACTTTCTTAGGCAGCGGAGGGGGATAGCGGAGGATGCAGTGTGGGAGATGAGTGGTGCCAAGGATGGCAGCCACTGTCAGAAGGCAGTCCGCATTGTCACCGAGCTGTGCCGGAAGAAAAGCCTGCCTAGCTTGGACCTGGACACTTGCAGGGAATTTCTCCTGCTGCCTTCCGACCAGAGCCTGACTATCTCCGAGCCAGGTATGGTACTCTGGTCCTGCCTGCATGAGCAGCGCTCGTGGCTGCCAGTGAGCCAGGAAGGCAGGAGGACCCTCACAGGGGGAGGGAAAGGTTTGCAGCCCCTAGTTAGACTTGGGGGAATGGTCTTGGCATGCATTGCTGTGTGGTTATTTTTCTTTATGTGTCTTCCACTGGGAAGTTTTGGGTGTAAGTGCTACCTCACCTGTTGATGCCAAACGGCGTGGCCTGATGGAGGTAGCTACACGGGGGGGGACAGGCGGGTGGTAGTGCTGCTGAGGAGGCAGTAATCAAATACAATTTTGGTGAAAGGTCCTGATTTTTTTTTAAAAATCAGAGTCCTGCCTTCAACAAGCAGTAAACAAAACAAACAAAAAGCAGTTAAAAAGCCTGTTTAAGTAACTGAGGTGACAGGAAGTGACTGCTGTGATGCCAGTTTGAGAACAGGAGGCTCTTGCGTGGATTTTTGTTCACCAGTAAAGGGTTCTTAATGTACTTTCATGTATTTGTTTTACTGTCCCTAACTGCTGCCTGAAGTTGTTGCTCTCAGCTCGCAGAGCTCGGGAGAGCCAGGAGAGTGCTCTGAGAGCCAAGGGGCATTTCATGGGGCATTATGTATGCTCCTGCCCGCAGCCTCTTGTTCCAGAGAGAGGTCATCTACTGCTGTAACTTCAGCAGACATTGGCAGGGGGAGCTTACATCCCATGCTCACACGCTGAGGAGCAAAAACTAAAATCCCGTGCTTTTTTAGCATTATTTATAACAGGCTTTAAGTTGTTTGTGTATTAGAACACTTACAAAGAATGCCTCTTCTAAAGGTTTCTGTAGATGACAATCTACCAGCGCAGCCTGATTTCACAGCATGTTTTCAGAAAGTTTTCTTCTCTCCTTCTGAGGACACCAGTGCAGAGCCTAGATGAATCCCTGTTCAAGGCTTTCTGGTCTTTGCTGCTGTTTATCCTGCCCTTCTCTGCCAGCATCTTGCGCCGGGACGCAGCTGGCACCCTGACACCGCTCCGGTTTCGCTGGGCTTCTGCCATTGGCTTGATTACGGTGGTGCTTTCACCACTGTTTTGCCAGTATGTGCAGCCCAACACCTTCCTTTCACATCCCACTCTTGTAACTTGTCATCCTACATTGCTGCATACCTGTTTATTCTTACCCGTGCCAGTACTGTCCTTCCACATTGCATCCAGTGCAGCTGTTTTCTCAAATGCAAATAACTTGTTGCATTGCTTCATGATTTTTCTACCTTGGTACCAAAATTAATGTTATCCTGACTGTGTGCAGCAGAAACGCCTGTACTGTTCTTGTTCTGTCTGCCCTGATATGACAGGCTTGCACTTGTTCATGCAGCCTGTTCAAAACCTCATTTTTCAGGTTGCAATCATATCATTTTATTCCTTTAATATCTCAGTTGTTTGTCTGCTCTGATCTCTGGTTTATGTGTCAGCTTCTACCCCTTGCCCCGGGCAAGTCACGCTGGGCTGGCTGACTGCAGTGGGTCCATTAATAGCTATTGCCGTTGTCTCTGCTCTGCACGACCAGGCCCATTTTTATGTCTAGAGAGCACTGAGGACACTGTTTGGGCCCAATGGTACTAACATTTTTCAAATGCCTAGGTGTAAAACTATTCCCACAAGAGAGACAAATCTGTTTGTGTTAACTAACATAACACAGCAGTAAGATACCTTTCTGATTAGTGGCTGAATAGCTATCTTATTATCTGCATGTGTGCTTTGTCCACTTCACACTCGTGGCTTCAGTTAAGCAAATTTGCTATGGGGTACCCGGAGCCCTGCGTTCAGATCCAACGAGTCCTTCCCATAAAGAAAGTTGGGTTGTGTGAAGATGAGAAGTGATCTGTCTTTTAGGCAGGTGCTGCCCGGGGAGTCCTGGGTCCTGCCCTAGCCAAAGTCTACTGGTGTAAAATTTGCCTCAGTTCCCGTCGTCATGTGAAGTCAGCGGCTTTTCTGTCCTGGATAGATCTATTAGTTAATGGAAGGATCAGCTTGGCTTGTCAAGTATTTCCACGAAGTTCGTGTTGTTTGCAAGCCAGCAGATGAAAGCACGCTGATGCTGCCAGAGCTGGGAGCCAGGGCTGCGCCCGCACGGCTCTGCTTGCTGCTGGACCTGGAGAGGTGGTTTGGTTTCTGTCTGATGTTCCATGTGTTAATGGAGAGCAGTATCTTTTGCTCCCAGCTGCAAAGAAATTAGCCAGGTGTCAGTAGCCTTCTTGAACTGCATCTCACAATAGAAGAAAAACCGCTGTGAATATGAAAATATTACTGAGTAGTGTATGTAAGAATATGTCAGAGTATGATTTTATACAGCTTTCTTTTTTTTTTTTTTAAACCATTTTGGACTGGATGTGAGAAGTGCCACTGTGTATAAAGTAGGTGCTCCGCTACTCTCTGTACTTTGGGTTATGTAATAGCTGATTCTCCTGTGTAGCGTCAATAAGAGAAATACAGCCGCAGTGTTTCTCCAGTATGCCATACATTACTGTACACCCAACAAAGGAGCCTTGCAGGCGGCTGCTGCTGGTGAGTGAATCCAGCAGCCAAGTATGTCAGAAAAATAAGGTATTTGGATGAAGAAGATTTTTGGTATTGATGCGTCAGTGGATATGCGAGGGTGAGCCTTGCCTGCAGTTTGGCCCGTGGCGGTGCCAGGAATAGAACTGATCTCTTGGCTGTGGGCCCTGAGATCGAGCAAGATGCAGCATCCTTTTGTTGTGCCTATCTAAAATCTCCCCCGTAGCTCCCTCCATCTGATCGCTCTCTTCCCTGCCAGCCCTCAGCTGTTGTGCCGTGGTGCTGTGAGTGTGCACAGGGACAAGCTGTAGGCGGTGGAAATGCCTGTGATATAGGGACAACATTTACCGCTGTGGTGATGTGCCTTAAATAAATGGACACATCACTTCTCTGCCCTGGAGGTGCAGCGAGTGCTGTAGGATATAGCTGAGAGACTTTGTGCACAAGCCCTGCTGAAGTGCTTGGCTGAGGAGCCGGGGGAGCCGAGCTGCCAGACTGCAGGCGCCAGCGCAGCGAGCTGCCCCATCGCACCCCATGCCTTCGCCCGTGGGCCCCGGCTGCTTGTTGGAGAGCAACAGGCTCCAGGGTCTTTGGGAAACTGGGTGCCAAACGCACTCCGCAGGGCACTCTACAGGCTCTGATGTGGAGTGAGCTCTGCCTGACTGCTCCTGCCCGAGTGTGCTCCCAGGGGTGGGAAGGCCATGGTCCTTGCTGCGGGCAGATCGGCTCCATCCTTCCACACCTCCAGGTACTGTCAGGCCTGCACGGCTCTCAACATCATGAAGCGTGCCGTGTCCTTGTCTGCACGGTCAGGTTGTCCCTTGGTTTGGACTGAGCTGCGTTACTGACTCCCGACCTTCACCTGGACCAGGTCCTGCTCGCCGTGGGCGCGTGGTGTCGGGTCTGGCTACAGGCAGAGGCTGCAGCTGGTCCTGGGAGGTCGTGCCAAGCAGAGATGCTGCAGAAGATGGGAGCTTGGCTCCACAGAGAGATTTAAAACCAAAATGAGCATTCTGAAATGAATGTGCAGAGCTGGTGGAGTGTAACTGGAGCCTGCGGCTTGTGCACCTTGCTGGCTTTAAAAGAGTGCACGGGTGTGCAAGGGAATTTACACCAGGTTCAGGGCACAACCAGGGCCAAACACCTGGGTTTGATTTCTAGCTTCAGAACTACTGTCTTGCAGCTTTCTTTAAACAACATAGGTTGGGGTTTTGCCTCGGTATATTATCCATTTATAAAAAACTTCACTGCCCTCTAGAATGAGTACAAGGTGCAATACATGCTGTACAGAGCTGTTGCAGTTTTCACCTGGAAAAACCCTTCCTCATGCACTGATTCACCCCAGCAAAATGCCATAGCGCTTTCCTAGTGCAGGATGTGAAAGCTCAAGCTTCAAGAGAGGAAGAAAAAGGACAGCTGGGAAAAATGCAAAAACAGAGAAGACTTTTTGGTAATTTCTGTTTCCTAGCACACTTTGTCAGCTGTCCTTCTGTGCTCTAATCCTGCAATAATTCAAAGCACTTTTAGTGTTTTGCCCTTTGTGTGAACTGCTTTTTTTTAAACTTCATGATGCAGACAGTGCATCTTCTACAGCACTGAACACCCTCCTGGCACTTTTCAAATACTATTAAAATGTTAAACCCACAAGTACATAAGTGTTCTTGCTGCAGGCATAAAAAAGGGTGAGTTTTTGTGCAATAGAGGGTTTTTTTCATTGCATGAATGCTGGTGTGGAAAGATCACTTTTTTGTAGGGAGAAATTGCTTGTGGAGTATTTTTCCTGGAAAAAAATTATCTGTTGATAATTGGTATGGGATGCCTACAGCCAGCACCTAGGAAACACGGGCAAGTCTCGAACTTACTTACGAGCTGTAATAACATTTTTCTGAATCACAGCTCAAGTCTACTTTAAGCAAATATAACAATGAACACGTTTAAAGCTAACCAGGCAAAGCTAATATTAATCACTGAAGCTTGTGTTTCCAGAGGCCAGGCATGTGAGTTGTAGCACCTTGGGGCAAAGATCTTTCTTATCACGGAGCAATGCACTTGCAAAATGGGTCTCGCCTTCCTCTGAGAGCGTCTGGTCTACCAGCAGGAAAAAAGCCAGCTACAGCTACGTGCAGCAGATTTGCTCTTTAGCTCAAGTAAAACAAGTTTGTGTTCTGGTCCTGGAGGTGTCAGGTTCAAACCTGGCTACTAGAGGAAGGTTTGCAATACTATATGAAAATAAGGCAAAAGCCAGCAGTGTAAATCTAGGAAAAATGCATTACGTAATCTGTGAAGATGTGTCCCCGCTTCTATATTGTGTGTGGTTCTCTGACTCCACAGCTGCCTCTGCGCACTGTTGATGGTCCTGGTAAATAAAATGCACCTATGGAGAGCCTGTGCGGGCTGTGTGCGTTCAGAAGCTTTGTAAGTACCTCTCTGCATAGATGCAGGGTTGCATCTGCCTAATTGCTGTTGGTTGACTCATTCCTGAAGCAGTAAGGGGAGGCTGAGCGTGTTTGCAGGCTTTTTTGCGGACCTCGGAGCCTATTCCGTGCAGCGGCAGTAGCCTCATGCATAGTCAGGGATCAGCATCTAAAACTCCATAGAAACAGGCAGCCAGATTGCTGCTGGTGTTAACTGAGTGTGTGAGCAGGCTGAGGACAGTGACCAGGGACTGAGCTGAGGAGCACATACCTCTTTGGTAAGTCCACATTTCTGAAGTTACTTCATATTTTTTTGCCTTTTTTTCATAATATGGAGTCTTTTTCCTTTAACAAACATTCTGCTTCAGCAGTTTCTGTCTTTGCCGTTGAAACATTTTCTTCTGCTTTCAGTATTCTCCCTACGTTTCACCGAGACCAAGCATGTGCTTTTACCTAGTTCAAATCAGGGAATACCCCGACCGATCTTCTCCATTGTTTTGCGGAATGACTCAGGGAAGCTGGTATTTTTGTGTTTGCAGGTGTTTGTTGCTTGACATGCTTGCTTTGCTGAAGTCATGCCAGTGCACTACTGTGCACGGCTTGCTGCACAGACCATGTATTCAGTAGCAGTCATGTAGCCTCACATGTGTGCGTTCTTTGTTCAGAGATGAAAACAGAATCAGAACTGGATCTTGTGTCTGATATAGTTTTTCCCTTAACTCTAGTTTCAGCTATCCTTATTTTTCTTACTTTTTTCTTCTTCTTACTATTCACATTTTTAGGTACAATCGCATATTCTTCCTTAGGACACCAGACTTCCATCTCATGTTGGTTAAGCAGCTTTTTCTAGCTTTCCTATTTCATTTTCAAAGATAGTAATATATTTTTTTCCTTCCTATCTGTATATTGTAAAATCAGGAACCTTGTCTGAAACAGCCTTTATTGTGGACTCTAACAGTCACTTATGCTGGCAGTTGTTTAGGAGAGATGTGATTTGTCTCTCTGCCATACATTGACTTAATTATACTTGTACACTGCAAAATGGCATCCTAGAGGGACAGAGAAGGGATATTTCCAGTGCCTGCACATTAGCTGTATGTCTTCTATGTCTGTGGAAAAAAAAAAGTTGTCTTGCAGCCTGTCTTGTACATAGTGAAACTGCAGATACTAATTAAGGCCACCTTTTTATTTAGTTCAGTTTGTTGTGCTGTAGCAGGTTAGTGTTTGACAACATCACAGGAAACTGTGCAGCGAAGACTAAAGGCAGGATGCCAGAAGCTCAGTCCATACAAGCCCTTTCAAAACCATCATTAAGATACCCGGTCCTAGAATATACAGTTCCATGGAGTAATTAATTACCCAGCAATTGTAGCACACCAGCGTCTCTGGCAATGTAAGTATCAGTCTGATTTTCTATGCATGTCTGTAACTGCTGCACGGAAATGCATGTGCTCTGGTAACAGCCCAGCGCCGGTGAGTACAGCGAGCACCTCCTTAAACGCGTTCTCTCCGTGCGCAGTACTTCATCTCTAGGATATCTGTGTGCATTTGCTCACAGTTATTTCAGCCCAGTTCTGCTTTGATCAAAAGGTTCTTGTCTTTGATCAAAACGTTCATGCTAAAAAGATTCTGAGTGCACACTATGGAGTGACAGTCATTGGAAAATGGAAAAAGGAATCTCAGAAACCATTCTATAAATCTGTAGGATCAGGCAGTCCAGCCTGCACGCGTGACTGCCGTGTAGTACATTTTAGAGGTTAAAGATCTCAGTCTTTGTTACAAGCTAATGGAAGCAGCAGCAGCAGCTGACGACGGGAGCAGAGCCGTTCAGGATCAGCCAGCAGAGCTTAAACAAAGAAATGCTCTTTTCATAACTGCTGCATTTCAGCGCGGGGTCTTTGTACCAAGCAGCGGGTCCCATGCGAGCGGGTGGCTGGGGGATGCTCCGCACCCTGCACAGACCCTGCGGCAAGCTGCCCGCCCGTGTGTCAGGTTGCCTTTTGCTTGCCAGGCATCCTCAGCCAGACAAGCTGAGACTGAGGGGAAGGCACGACGTTGCCTTATGTGGTCATACTGGGTCTAGGATGGCTTTAACAACCTGACCTCCTGGGGACATGGATCTTCGCCTGGGATATCACCTGGTCTTTGCAGGGGAGATCTGGATGGACCCTGCACCTTGTGTTTTGCGTTTCCCATGAGACAGATCCAGGCAATAAAGCTCTTTCAGTGTGCTTTCATGCTCCTTGCTGGGGAACAGTCAGCCAAAGCAAAGCCTCCAGAAAGGTCTGCAGGCTGCCCTGTCCCATGCCTGCGTCTTCTGCCCTCCCCATTGAGCTCTTCTCTTTTGGGGTCACAGGTCTCCTCATGTGACCCTGGACTGCGGGACTGGGAGAGGCGCAGCAGCTGCGCTGGGATGAGGATCAGCACTTGCAGTGGGGTCACCCCGGGGCTGCCAGCTGTGACAGGAGGAGACCTGGTTCTGCTCCCAGTCAAGGCTCATCTTGCGATGTTTTTCAGGGCAGCTTGATTTTTATTTTTTTCTTAACTAAACTGGTGTCAAAGAGAGACTGCAGTGAAGTGCTTCCCCAGAACTGAATCTCCCTGAAAGTGGAGGGCAGAGACAGCAGCTGTGGCGCAGCAACCCCCAGCATCGAGCCACTGAGGAGCCTGGCCTCGCAGCAGCCACCGCCTTGAATAAGGTTTTGGAGGGAAATTTCTGGGTCCGGGATCTTTGGCGACTTCAGGGACACAGTGTGACAGTGAAAAGCTTTTCCTTGTTTTGTTTCTGTTGCATCTTGAAGCATAGTTGTATTCCTACATCCCGTAAGTGTCCGTATTACGCTGTTTTTCTCTGTGCCTGGCTCTGCTCAGCCTCAGCAGGTCTGGATAGAGACTTCCTCTGTGTTGAGCAGCCTCAGCAAGGCACCCCTGGCATGTCTTTGGTGCTCGGCTCAGGTCTGTGTGCATGGGGTCACGCAGGAAGATGATGCTCAGTGTCAGTTATTTAACCTCAGCCCAGGGACACTGCATGTGTTCGACACTGTTGAGCCGTTTACAGATGTTGCTATAGCACATTGTGATAAAATGTCATGGGCTTAGCACAGCTATGCACTGTAATTGTAGGCAGTGTGGCTTATAATAGTTCATTAGATTATCAGTTAGGCATGAAGCAGTGACAACTCTTACTGGCTTATTTATAATACTCTATAGAACAGCTGATTAAGACATAAAGCAACCTAAATCACTGGGGAATGTTTCCTTCAGTTTGTAACATTTTTTCTTCCTTTTTTGTCACTTTTGATAGCGGAAGTGCTGTATTGCCAGCAGCTCAACATTCCCCTTCTGCCTGCACATGCCAGAAAAAGTTTGAGTAACAAACATACCATTGGCGCAGCCTGGAGGGGAAGTCTGAGTCGGCAGGCGGGTCAATAGCCACTGAATACCAACACAGTTGGTCTTTAGAAACCTTCGGTCCAGCTGTTCTGCTGGGGCACAGTCATTTTAATGCGTGTTAATTGTTATGGCCCCTCGGTGCTGTGTACGAAGCCTGCAGTCACTAGTGGGCAAGGCAAGCCTTGAGGCTGGGAAGAGCTCTATTTTTGTCCTGCCTCCCCTAACAGGTAAACCAGGCAAAGGTTGTGGGCACAGAGTGCCAGAGGCGCGGTGGTCGGCATGTGGCAGTCTCCCAGGGAAGGGGGTGCAGCCCTTGTAGGGACCATTCGCAGCCAGGTTGGCTGCTCTGCCTCTGACCGTGGATTGCAGAGCGCCCTGGATGTTCTCAGCCCGCTTGACGTGGTGGTTGCCACGGTCTAAATGAACAGAGTGTGCCTTAGCACGGCAATTCAGCAACTCCTGCAGCAGTTCCTCTCTCACGGCTATTTGGTGTTAGTGCTCAGCAGAGATTTCGCTGAGTTCATGTTCAGGTTGCACAGGATTTTGTAGCTGTGTTTTGGCTGTCCAGAACCTGGTGTGGTGCAGGCTTCTGTACGTAGCAGGCATGCAGATGTCTTTTGCTTGTCAGCTATTCATGGTACTTTGCTTTTTGGTTTTGGCAATTAAATCTTTCTACGTACTATTTCAGTGAGTGAAGCACAAGCTTCAGGCTACCGAGGTCTCCTCTCACCTTGCATTCCTTTGTTTGGTGTGTTATACGTTTTCATACGTATGTTTATTTTCTCTTTTTTTTTAAATTATATATACATACATGCTTGTAAAGTACCTCATTGTTGACTCTGCCATTGAAAATCACCTTTGGTGTTTCCTCTGGAATTACTCTGTTCAGATTTTCTTCTGCTCCTTTAAACTCAGCCTGGGGGATGGCACACCTCCCTCTCCTCTATCCAAGCACGTTTACCTTCTTTTCCTGGGGTGGTAAAAGTACCAAATCACAAACTGAAAAGCGCCGGGTAGTAAAGGGTAAAATGGCCTCTATTTTCTCCACATTTTCTCTGTTTAATGTACTTGTCTAATCAGTTCTCTCAGACCACCAGCCCTGAAGGTCCCACCTGGGGGACCTGTGCCGGGGTGCAGCAAGGACGAGGCTGGGACTGGCGCGTCCTCCCTGGGGAGCCAGCAGCTTGCAGCCCTCCCGCCCACGCCTGCCTCCTCCGAGCCAAAACGCGGCAGGAGCTTCATCTGTAGCCTGATATGTAAGCAAAAATAAAAGAAACTCTCTTTTCTTCTTGCAGGCAGGGCACAATGCAGGTAAGTGTCAGGGGTCCCAGGACCCCATTTCCTTGCAGCAATGAGCTGCCACGGTGTCCATTGCAGCACAGGGAACCTGAGATGGGTTTCCTGACCCAGGCTGCTCCTTGCAGCTATGGCCAGAGGTGCTGGAACAGTATTTTATTCCGTGTGCAAATCAATGGTTTAAATGTCACCTCCTTAATTGTAACTTGATCTGGAGCTTATAAAATGTGCGAATTTGCAAGTACTGTCACGAACAAGCTGATAGTTGGTTTGCAGGACAACAAATTACACACACTTGTTAAAGGAACAAAACTTTGCATGAAGTTGCCTATGTCATGTTCTAGTTATTCTCCCGGCTACAGAACTGCACCCTCTGAAGAATTACAGTAAATAGTGAAAAAAGCCCTGGCATTGCTTAATGAAGGGAGGTTTGCCTGGACGGAGTTATGAGGTTGCTGTTTGCACTTGGACCATAGATCACAGTTGCTTGAAACACTTGATTCCTGCAAGGTCTCCTTATGAAGCAGGTTGTCTTTGTACTTAATGCGCAATAATGAGATGGTTTGAATTTTATAATCTTATATAATTACTCTCAGAATAGCTTCTGATTCATCCTTCCCTTTGAAGCTTATAGTTTACGTTCAAATAAGCTTTTGCATAGCAGAAACCCTGTGGTAGCAGCAAATTAATTTTTAAGAAGTTTTTTTCTGTCTCATTGATACTTTGGCATAGCGAGCTTGAGCATTCATGTCTCTGTCTCCTCCTAATCCTTTACATAGCTGGGTGTGCGCTGCAGGCGGGGAGGGTCTGTCTGGGTCCTGCAGAGCCGCGCTGGCAGGAGGAAGCTGTTGGAAGCTCCTAGTGAGAGACTCAGTGTCCAAGGACTGGGGAAGCACATGAACAGGATAAATCTCCTTTTAGCTTCATGCAGGAGGACGGTTGAGTTTGCACAGCTTCCAAGGGGACATTTCAGACACTCTGTGAATGTCTCGTCTCGGAACATCTGCAAGTGTTTCATACCATTGTGCTGCACTGGACACCTGAGAGGAATAATCAGTGAATTTTCACCCACATTACGAAGCCACAAAAACACCCTAATCTTTTTCTTTCAGGATGGGTCATTGTAGCAAATATTCCTGTGACTTCATTTTCCTGTCCCACATAGTCTTTAGGGTGCAGCACTGTCCTCGACCGTGCAATACTCTCTGTGCCCCTGCAAGGGCACTTGATGAGCAGCCAAGCTGCTGCTGTCCTGAGCAGGGTGTCAGTAGGGGCAGGAGGAGTCTTAAGCGATAGCTGACACTTGCTCCTGTCGCTTGGATCGCTCCCCAGATAGAGCAGTTTGGAGGGTCGAAGAGGATGGGCTCGTAACCTGTGGTGATAGATATCCCCGTGCTCTTGGGTCTTGCTCCCGCACGGGGGCAACTCTGAAACCCTTATCACCATCCACAGCATGAGATAATGTCTGAGGGATGGCAGAAGCTCTGCTCGATCCGTAATTGTTTTCTGACCTGGACTGCTAGGAACTTGATGAAATACTTTCCCATCATTAAGGACCCACACCTCTGTGATCCTGTTTGAGCAGCAGCCCCTGCTGCAGAGCTTCACCACACATCCACCTCCCGGGCGGCTTGTGGAAAGCGAATTGACTGCAGTTGGGCTTTGAAGTGACAGCTGCTAATGACTTGTCTAGCTCAAGAATATTTCAGGACGTATTTCTATAGCTCATAGCTGCCTAGAGAACATGACCAGTAAAGCAAGAAGAGAAGTGCTGCTGAAGTTTTGAATGACAACCAAATGGCAGCGAGTAGGCCTGAAGACATGACAGTGAAGACATCAGCAGAGGACTGGCACGCTGGACATAATCCCAGCAAGCAGAGGCAATTAGTGAGCAGGTTTGCAATGCTCCCCTCCTGCAGCTGGGTTCTCTGCAGACCCCAGCACCCACTCAGCTGTCTGCTCTTTTAAATAGAGCTGCCTGCTGACTCGAGAACTGAAGCTGTGGTGAAGCTGACAGGTACAATCTGATCTGTATTATTTGCTCTGTTGCCATTCCCATGGCCGTGGCACACTTGCGGAAGGGATGAGGAGCTGGCTGAGAGCTACGCGCTGCTGCACTGCAGCTCACCTCTCATCCGACGCAGCATTTCACGATTTATAAGACAGCCAATTTCCTTTTCACAATTCCTGTGGCAGGGAACTCTGTCTGCTGAAGTGCTGAGCGGTGCCTTGCAGGGTTGGTGCTGAGCTGTGCTCCCGAAGGGGTAGTTCCCTTCCTCTGCTTGGTTCCTTCTCTGGTTCTGGCTGTACTGCTGCTTTGGTTTAACATTCGGTTTCTGTTCCATCTAGTCTCTGCTCCTTTGCTTGTAAAGCTTCAGAGCTGATCAGCATTGCTAAACAAACATGTCTATAGCTAGGATTTAATTGAAACCTCTTCCTTTTCCCCTGCTGTTGGCAGTGCTCCCCTCTGCCCCTGCCTGAGGCATCCAAGATTTACCACAGTTTCTCACGCCCAATTTCCAGCCCTCAGCTAATCAGACTAATATTGCTGATGCTTCTCAATTTAGAGACAATTAGACCAGCAGTTGGTGGGTGCCTCACATGGTCTTTTGTGGCCCCAGAGCTGCTTGTCTTCTTCTCCAGCAGCAATTCTCGTAGCAATCCATCACTAAATGTGTGATCTCTACAGAGGCCTACAGAAATAGAAAAATACATTCTCACAATCACTGTTGAAATTAAAAAAATGGAGCAAAAATGGACAGAGAAGTCTGGAAATATCTCCTGATGTGGTAGGAGCAACAGCTGATATACTACACCAGAAAACCAGCTGTGCAGCCAGTACAAACAGGGCTAAGACACATCCCCATCACCTCTGGGGTCTGCCATCTCCTGTAACTGCTCTTCCAGGAGCATTTGCTGTGGCAAGACCTTACGTGCTCCAAGTCACAGCCCAGTACAGCTGGGAGCGAGTGAGGAACAAAGCAGCCCCAGCTCTCCCTGGTGCTAAGGTTGTCCACTGGCCACTGGAAAACTTACCAGAAAGAAGCTCTTGCAGGGAAGATGCCCATTATTTGCTCTAGGCAGGATCCAGTCAGGGGCTTTCTCTGGGTCTGAGCACGATGACAGAGCAGTGAGACCAAACGTGCTGCCGGTACGACCCTGAGCAGACAGTCAAGCTGAAGTGCCCTCGCTGCCTTGGGGAGGGGGCTCTGCTGGGGCTGCTCCAGGGCCATGGAAGCCAGTTTGTTCTCTTGCAGGTGCTGAGGGCTCCAGGCCGGGGACCGCTGGGTCAGTGGCATTGCTTCTGGTGGCTGCTGAGCTCCTCCAGCATGAGCCTGGCTCATGCTGGGCCTCCACCTATAGCATTTAAGTTTTTCAGCCCCCTTGAACTTCCACTCGTGGTGTTCAAACTTTGTTTAAATCCAACAGGTAACTGGAATGAATAATAGATGGTGGAGTGCTGAGAGACCTGTCAAGCCTATTTTGTTTTCTCTGTGGGGAGTGGGTGGAAGAAAAGCTAAATTAGATCTTCAAGACATTAAATATAACTCTTCACATTAAACTCAGATGTATCCATGAATCTCTTTAACGATTGTACAAGCTACTTCACAGTAATAAAAGTCAATGTTGCCATAATTAGACCGGTATTGTCTTGCAGTTAATAGACTGTTGTAATCATGGCTTTGTCATATTATTAATCGTTTCTGTTTGGACTTTGCTAACTATCCCCTTTGGTAACTCAGTTTGGGTATTATGAAGTCATCAGGGACATAAAGCTGAAAGGTAGTTCCACCATATTCTCTTAATTAGTTCCCATCCAAGATGAAACAAAAGGGATAGTTGTACTGATGAGCTGCTTTCTGAGTGCATGGCAAGGAAAGGGCTGGACCAAGCAAGAAATTGCTCCCCTTTCCTAAATTTACTTTTAGCTTTACAGTTTTAAATTGCTCTAGAGTCCCTTTGTCCTGCCACGGGCCATCTCTTCTTTTATTTAAAAGGCAGTATAAAGTAGTGACCTTCTCAGCAGTTTTATAGTTTTGAGCCGTTCTGTGAGATTTGTTGTGAGATTCAATAGCAAGGGGTTTAGATGTTATGAAAGACAGGAAAAACACAAACTGAGAAGTCAGGTTAAAAGAGAAATGAGATTGTTTGCTGGTAAAGTTGATGGGTTTCAGATCGCCTCTGTTGTGCTCTTGACATCCCCGTTGCTCGATGTCAGCTTTGGGTCTTTTCCGCAGTGAGCTTGTTCCGTCAAAAAACGTTTCACTGCTCAAGTTCTCTGCCAAATATTCATGTTTGTGAAGCTCATTTGTGTTTAAAGGCTTGAATATGATCTAAATACTTGAATACAATCTGCTCTCCCAGCTTGCATCCCTTGGCACTCACTTGGGGTACCCCTGCATGTCCCCGTGTCATGCTGGTCGTGCCACTACTCCTGGTGGCACCCGAGGAGGATGCTGCCTTAGTCATGGGAGAAGGGACAGTCCTGGGGGACACAGCTCCGGAGCATCACCCAGCTCCTCACTGCCCTCATTCCCTTTCCTTCATAGACGTATAACTCTTCCTGCTGCAAGAAAACCAAAGCACCGTGTTGTTTTCATAACAAGTCAGTCTAAGCTGTTTGTGCTGTCTCTGAAGTCTTTGGTTCATTATTTTCCTTTCTGCCAGACTGTAGCAGTGGGAGATCAGCATTTCCATTGACTCAGTTTTGTTGTTTAACAGTACCTCCTACTGCATTAGTGGTGATAAATGATCATTTATCATTAGTCTCTCAGGTATGGCTTGCTTTCTCCTGTTTACTAAAGGAAAGCAGAGCAAAGACCATGATCCATGGATTTATCTGCCCTGGTAGCAAGTGGTTTTTCTGGTTTAGAAAGCTCTTTCTCTCTCCCAACAGCTGCTCTGATGGGGAATCTGTGGCACAACTCATCAAAAGTTCATTCCTAGCTGAGCGTAGCCTTTCCCCAGTTCTCCTGGTATGGAAATGCTTTTGGTGAAGTCTCTGCTTTGCAGCAAATAACCAGGACTGCTGATGGTGGGTGTTGTCTCTTGCTTTACGAACCACACTAACCCTTTGCCTTCAAAAGGAGTGAGGCAGACCATCCCTGAAGGAGCTGTTTCTGTTCCACCAGACTCAATGACTCACTCTATCAACCCATGCAGGTAAACGTACGTGTCTGCGTCCATTTCTTTCCTGCTGCTTGTTCTCCCCTCCCTCCTCGTTAATCATGTGAGAGCTTCGTCATCGCTGCTCTGTAGCCAAAAGCAATTTCCAGCTGAGGGTTCCTCAGGGAAGTGGCCCCTGCTGCTGGAGGGGAGTGAGACTGGAAAAAAGCCGTGTTCATTTGTATTTGCCACCTCCTCCTTTTAAGCTTTATCTTTCCGACGGCTGTTTTCCAGCACGGCGATATCTCCCGTGTCTCTCAGGTTACAGCACTGAGGTAGGTATGACCAGGGTGAAGCTGCCCTACACTTCTGCAGCCCTGTAACAAAGCAACAAATAACTCTTATTTTTCTAGAGGAGAACAGAATAGACAGAGAGTTCATGTTGTATTTTCCCTCAGAGAGGACCTTCCTCAGCTCAGTGATGTGTTGGGTCCCTCTCTGATGCCGCGATGCCTTGGGGCTCTGGTATTTTTTTAAAAAGTAACTGGTATTTTCAAATTCATAAGAGAAAGCTCATTAAATCAATTAAAGTCAACTCTGTCTAACTGATATTTAAGTTTAATAGGTCATGAAAAAGTCTTGGGGAACTTAATGTCATGTTCAGACAAACCAATATTCTTGCCAGGCAGACACTTAAAAAAATGTCTGTAAAATCCTGATCCCTTCTACTTACACTTTATGTGAGCTGTCAGAGGAAAGAGTAGGAGGTCATGCATAAAAGTATCTGTGAATCCTGTCAAATGCATTGTGAATGCCAGCTCAGCAAGAGGTGACATGAACTAACATCTTTCTCAAGCTGGCAACAGGTTTTCAGAAGGGATAACTGATTATCTCTGTTGTTTTCCAATAACGGGTCTGGTGTGCCGGCAGAGTCATGCATGACATACAGCTCCTTGGAATGGGCAGAAGTACCTTAATGGAAACTTTTGGCACGTAACAGCTCCAAACGGTGACAGATTCTGCCCTGAAACTATTTCCTTTGTAACAACACAGACATATTTGCAAAAAGTCCAGGTTCTTCAGGTTTTTTTTGTGAAAGTGGTGCTGAGTTTCCTGGGCACAATTCCAAGACTTCAAGGATAGGAAAGTGGTACCTCTGTGCTCTCTGCTTTGGTGAGAATACATTTAGCCAAATCTCTATGGAAGCTTCACTGCTGACTTGTACAATCCAATTCATTATTGAATAGGACGGGACCTATTTATTCACCTCAGTAGTGATCTGTATTTCCACTTTGGAGCCACAGCAGAAAATAAATGGTGCAGTCTGATCTTTACAGGAGATGGGTGAGGGCAGGGAAAAGCTGCAAAGACTTCTAGATGGCATCTATTGTGTCCATCCACACCTGCTGACAGCTCCCACACCCTCCTTTCCAGAACTTGTGGCCATCAGGATGCTTCATCTCAAGCTCTTAATGAATTTACTAAGCTAGGTAATTTTGTGGAGAAATGCTGCAATTCCTCTGGGATATCAGAAAGAACAGATGGTTTCCCAGGTGTTTAGCAGAATTGCCTTGTCCCAGAATAAATATCTGGTGCTTTCTTGAAATTTCACTTACAAGAACTGATGTGAAAATCCTAAATATATAGTAGCAGTTGTATTCCCAGATAGCATGTTAGCAAAGTTTGATGATATAAATGGGTTCCTTAATATTCTGCTGTTATGGTTCATCAACAGTATTTGGCTCTTTTCTATTATTATTATTTATTTAAGATGTACATTTACTCTTTGCTCATATTTCAGTAGATTTTCTCAGCCTTAAACATTAAATGCCTTTTAACAGCTCTACAATACTGAACTATACAACCCAAGGAAACAGAAGGTTGTCTTATGGCTGAAATATATAGCATATGAAGTAAAAGTGACTCAGAGAGCCAGAGAACATACACAGCTTTCTGTGCTATTCAGAATAAGGAAGAATGTGTCATGCTTTCTGTACAGCCTCCTTCTATGTCTGGTTTCACTGCATCAGCAGCTTGTGCTTTTTTTTTTTTGGTGTTGATATTTACTTTTTATTCCCTGTGGGCACATCTGGGCAATATGTGAGCGCTGATAGCACAACAACAATCTGCTTCCAGGATCGTGGTAGATAGACTTTTTTTTAATACAGTGTCTGAACACCTGGGGTATGAAGCAAAAAGGCAGTTTCTGCCAGTACATCACTGGAGCTTGTTTCTATCGTGCAATTCCACAATTCTTCTCAGACTCAGCAGTTTACCAATACCACAAAACAAACCAAAGATGTTATTTTATAACCAATCTAAGCATCGTGGTATAAAGCTTCATAGCTCTGGCTGTCTGGAGACACCCATTTCTCCCCAGATGTGTCTGGGGCAAGGAGGGCTCTCAAGTCTGCCTGCAGATGCTCCCTTGGGTGTGATTCTCGCTTGCAGAACCTGCTAAGAGCTCTCCTTTAGCCATGATGTAAGTCAGTTTGGACCATTTCGTCCCTTTACTTGTGGATTCTCACCATCTTTCTTTTTTTTGTCCTCTCCCATTCTTCCCCTCTCCCTGTCGCTCTTGCCTTCTCTCCCTGTAGAGCTCTCTGTCAGCGTCCTTGCCGTGATAGTTATTGTGTGTGGAGTGGCCCTGGTGGCAGTTTTTCTGTTTCTCTTCTGGAAGCTGTGCTGGGTTCCCTGGAGGAACAAGACCCTCTCTTCTAACCTGGCCGTCTTGCGGAGCGAGGCAGGCTGCCATAAGGAGAACATGGCAGACAAGCTGAAGGACAGGGCTACCATAAGTTTCCTGGAGGCAGCAGTGAAGATCAGCCACACGTCACCAGACATCCCTGCAGAGGTCCAGATGTCCATGAAAGACCATGTCCTGCGGCGTGCGCGGATGCAGCGGCAGACCACGGAACCTGCGTCTTCCACCCGGTGAGCAGGAGGCACGGAGATGTGCCGAGTGGCTGGTGGAGCCCCTGATTCTGGGACATTCAGGGAGGCACACCCACCTACCTGCCAGATTACTTTCTAGAGACTGGTCATTAACCAGTTAGTGTGTAAAGACTGGCTTACCACAGGCCCTTTTAAAGAAATCAAGGATCCAAGCCCCTTTACTGTGACTTGACCTCATTGTGTCAAACCCTCGGTACACTTTGGCCACTTTAATTTTCTTCCAACATGAGATGCAGGCTGAAGTATCAATGACGGTATGCTGTCAGACAGAATTAGACCTTTTTTGCTCTCTTGTTGTTGTGGCTCCTAGCAGAAACAATTAGATAAGCAGAATTGACGTATCTCTCGCTGCACAAGCCTAGAACCAGCTGCGCTCAGTGCGGGTGCTCGGTGCATGTCTCTGCTCAGCCAGGGACAGAGATGTCAGGATCGTACTCAGTAAATCAGGGTAAAGCTTTATGAACCTGGGGCATCTTCTTGGCAAGAATACTGAGAATTCTGATACCTCTTCCTTGACACAGAAGGCTGTGAAACTGGGACAGGAAACAGTGATGGCAGCGTCCTGGCAGTGCCCCAGCACTTCTGCTTGCTTTGTTGACCGTGCCCGTGATATGTGTGAGAATGCAACTGCAATAACAGCCATTGCTCAGAAAGCTGATTTTACAGCAATGCAGAATTAATAAAGCACCAATCAATCACAGCCTCCTGTCTAAGGAGCTGGAGTTAAAATAAACATGGTGCTATCTGCAGTTGTGCCACATACTCTGTTACGTAACTGCAGGAGAGCTGACTGCCTCTTTGTCGTGTACATGCTGATCCTATTTTTATTATACCTTTCCAATGGAGAAGTTGTTGGGTCTCATATCTAGCTGTGGGGTGTTACATGTGTAATAGGTGAAAAAAGTGCAGGCTACTCCAAATACTGGGAAAGTTAGGTTCTTTTGACCACTGGAGGTGTTCCCTTCAGCGTTCATCTCCATAAAGTGCATAGCTTCTGTGCTTAGGTCAGGAGCACCTATTGCACTTGTCTGTGTGATCTCCCTCCTTTCCTAGTGTTAGCAGTTCAGGGGAGAAAAAGGAGAGAAAAGTCCTTCGAAAACCATAAAGTTGTCGCATCTTCCTCCTGCAGGCACATCTCCTTCAAAAGGCACCTTCCACGGCAGATGCACGTATCCAGCATGGACTACGGCATGGACCCACCAGCTGTGGCTGAGCAGCCAACCAGCATCGGTCGCATTAAGCCCGAACTCTATAAGCAAAAGCCTATTGACTCGGACGACCCCAAAAAAGAGGCAGCAAAAACCTGTGGGAAAATTAACTTCACTCTCAAGTATGACTACGAGAACGAGACGCTGACTGTCCGAATTCTCGGGGCTTTTGACTTGCCAGCCAAAGACTTCTGCGGCAGCTCAGATCCCTATGTGAAGATCTACCTCCTGCCTGACAGAAAGCGCAAGTTCCAGACACGAGTCCACAGGAAGACTCTGAATCCCACCTTCGATGAGTCCTTCCACTTCCCTGTGCCCCACGAGGAGCTGGCGAGCCGGAAGCTCCACCTGAGCGTCTTTGACTTTGACAGGTTCTCCAGACATGACATGATAGGAGAAGTTATCCTGGAGAACCTGCTTGAGGCCTCAGACCTTTCCCGGGAGACTTCCATCTGGAAAGACATTCAGTATGCAACGACGGTGAGTATCTGCTTTGGAGAGTCGTCCCTGCCCTGGGGGTTTGCAGCACGGTGCCGTGGCACAGCCTGGTGTGGTAGCTGCACGCCGAGGGCAGGTACGGGCTGTGTGCTGGATGGTTCCAGAGCAGGGTGGGTTGGGATTCTCTTTTTTGGCTGGATGGCCTGAAGGGGTATGTCCTGCACAGCCGCCAGCTTGTAGGTTTATTGCAGATGGTACCGTTAGCCCCGGTAACCTACAGAAGTCTGTCAGAGCCCTGGTTTACTGGAATTTCATCCTCTTGCACAGTAACTTGCTGTTATCCCACCCACAGCGAGTCTCGCTGATAACAGATTTGCAGAAAAGCAAGTGAGGGGTTCAGTGTGTTCCCTGTCTGGGTTCCTGTCGACAGGTGAAGAGTCTTGGGCTCTAGTTGTCTGCCACGTGCACGTGATGGCAGTAAGAAATAGCTCTGGAGGATCATTACCAACCCATCAAAGGGCTGGTCTTTACTGCGCTGAGAGCATTTCTGACGTGTCGCTGCAGCTCTTCCAGAGCGTGATGTGTGGGTCTTTTAGTAGTTCTGTTGAGTTCTCCCTGAAGGTGAAGCCAAGCATCAGAGAAGTCCCAGCCACTTTCAGTGTTGCAGGGAGCTGGCAGGAGAACCCACTTTCTCACATTGATTGCTGAGTGCAGAAGCAATGGCATTAACCTCTACATAATAGCTGTCTGCTCCTCCATTGTCCTCCCAGGAGGACCTGGCTGGTTCTCAGGGCAAACAAATGATTGATCTCTTTGCAGCTGGACACCAAGTCAGTTGCTGTCTTTGTCATTTCACATTGTTATTTCTGAAAATGGAATACAAGATGTCCTCACCCTCTGAGGCTAAAAGCATGGGCCCTGTGAAATCTTTCCCAGTGATTGGCATAACACCATGACCTGCAAGAAATCTGTCCTGCAGCTTCCTTCTTAGCTCATGCCATACCTTTACTCTCCTTCGCCCCATGGGGTGGGGAATACAACGTGGTGCAGCGCATTGGCCCTGGCAGGGCACAGCAGCCATCGCGCTTCTGCGGCAGCGCAGCTTTTGCCCTGCCTGTCGGAGGACACTGAGAGAGGTGCAACGCCTGCCGCGTACCGCGGGCATGGCTGCGGCTGGCTACGAGCTGCAGCTGAGTTGCCTTTTGAGCATCTTGCGCGCAAGCGAGGTGGGAGGGAGGCACAGGATCAACCACATGGAAAGCCGGTGGCATTAGCTAGCAGGGTGTTCACAGCTCTTGGCTTTCAGTCCTCAAGTAGCCATACCTACTACGATTAGTGGATGGTAATGAAAGCAAAAACACTGGCAACGAGGCAAGCAGGCATCAGGCGCATCCATTCACCTGGCAAAGGAAGCATCTTGGAGGCATCGACCCCTTTGCATCTGCTTGGCCTCTGAAACCCGGCTCACGGTCAGCTCTGCTGGGCTGGCTGTGACGTGCTGTGGAATCCTGGGCTGAAGGCACTTGTGTGGTGGCACAGAGTTTCCCTTTTCTTGCTATAAGATCAGCATACAAAGAGCAAGGTAAGGCTGAAGAGTTCAAAGGGAAAGGACCAAACAAGGAAGGGGTTACACTTGGTCTCGCTAGAGGAAAAGCCCATAAACCATGAAGCTGCAGGAGAAGGTTATGGAGTTTTTAACCTGTGTGTATTTTGTGTTTCGCCAGGATAGTTGTGCAAGAAATAGTGGGTGTTTTCCTAGCTGACTAAGTAAACTAATTTAATGAGGGAAAAAACAACACAAAAACAGGTGAAGATACAGCAACAGAACGGGTTATTGAGGGAAAAGTCTCTAAAGAAGGTGTGAGAAGAGCAGAAACAGCATGGAAATGTCAAGTGTCGCATTTGGCTCTGCCTGCTCATTCTCTCTGTGCCATTCTTTGGGAATGGGCCAATATTGGTACATCTCAGCCAGTTGTAACACACTCAAGGACATTTCTGCTTAATCAAAAATGAGAAGGGTAAATACAGTTTTCTTAATACCCAGGGAAAGCTCTGGGTGACTTAATAATGCATAAGATCAATTGTGTGGGTAAGAAGACAGGAACACGCTTAAGTAATGATATAAGCTATTCAAATAGCTAGCACTCAACTATTTAATTAATGATTGTACAGCTTGTGAATCAGTGAAACATTTTTGGTTTCATGTCTGCAAAGGTTATTGATTCAGAGCTTCCATTATTTCCTAAGAGGTACTGATACGAATTTTGGAAATGTCCCAATGTCTATAATCTGCAAGAAAATAATGTACCCACAGGATACATTTTACTCTCCTGTATTTATGGTTGCAAAGAAAAATCTCTTGACCTAATACAACGAGGTGAAAGAACAATTTATGTTAGCTTTATACCCTGAATATGTCCTCTCAGTGCAAGGGGAGGAATGGAAGATGAGATGATGCTCAGAGGGTGCTCTCACAAGCTCATGTAGGGCTGCTCTCTTCTCTCACCTGTGTCCAAGGTTTCCTGCCCTTGTCCCTCCCAAACCTACACTGGCCGAAGAACGTATGAAAGAATCGACCCAGCCCAGTGTGTCCCCCGGACACCCATTGCTCTTGCACTGTGCGGTAGATGCAGCATCCAGGGCAGCCGGCACACAGGGAGATTCAGGTGCTCACTTCTGTGGGAGTAGAACAACCATTTCTAATAATTTCATAGTATTCTTTTAAAATTCTTTTCTATTGTCAGTAAAATCGTTCATTGCTGCTCAGCTTCCCAGACAGCAGCTCGGCTCGGGGTCACCCGTTATATTCAAGGTGCCGTGGGTGACACGCAGGCAAGACTTAGAAACTGCAGGGGCTCTAAAACTCTTCCGTGTGTGATGGAAGTGATCCTGGTACTTTCATAAGACACCTCTAGTAATATTTTGTGAGGCAAGAAATTCAGCTCCTGATAGACACATTAAGATACTAAAGATAGAGGAATAGTAACTCAGTAAATGTTTCCACACATTTCATTACGGGTCACTGACAATGAGGCTGGGACTCAGAGCATTTTGTTGCGTTGGAAGGAAAGCTGATTAGGAAGCTGTTGGTCTGTTAAGGCACTCAAGAGATCAGCGTGGGAACTCTGAGTGGGTGAGAGTATTAAACTCTTATTTACCAGCAAATAGCACCTTCTGAGGCAACGTTTATTAGATCCTTACAAGACGAGACACACACTGTTCTGTCCAGAAAACATTTGGCTGCCACTGCGTCTTTTGACCACTCTGTGCCTGAGAACCTTTTCGGTTTATGTGCTAGTCAAGTGAAGTCTTCTCAAGAATCAAGACTTTTATATAATGTTCATTAACATTCTGCATGTCTAAGTGGAATAAATATCTAATCTTTGCCTTACCAGAGAACAAGAAGGAAATCATTTGGCAAAAATCTCATCCATCAACAAGATCTATTCTCCCAACACTTAGCACAGCTTTAAGTGCCTAATGCATTTACTTGTCTTTCTAGTTCCATCACTCTACAGCTACAATTTCTCTTCAGCAGGTCATTATATCACATTGAAATGAATCAAACACTCTGTTTCCAAAAATAAATGGGTTGTGTGCTCTACAGATGCGGGATCTGTATGTGCAAAATAAGATACTTTTTTTTAACATCCATTTTTGGAAGATGTTTGGAAATCTTTCTGCTGACTTCAGACGATAATGCTTTCTAGTTTAAATGATACTTTTGTTTTGGATTTGTTTGCTTGGTTTTGCTTTTTTTTTCCCTCCTGAATTTCCATGAGGAAGGCAATGATAGAATGGGTTTTTAGGAGGTGCAGTACATAAACTGCCAGTACAAGAAGTGCTAAGACTGATGTGTAAAAGTTGTTTTATGGGCCACTAAAAGAGTAAACTGTATTTGCCTCCGTGTAATCCAGAAACTACTAAACATTCCTGAGTGCCATCTGCTGGTTAATTTATTATTTATACACATATATATACATGCCTCATGCTGCATTTGTTAGCTCTTTGAAGGCATCTCGGAAGAACTGGTGGTCCAAACAACAGTATGCATGTCAAAAATCTAAAAGTTCAGTTGCCACTGAATAGTTCAAGCACTTTATGGTTCTCTTCTGTTTTAAAACTATGACCCGCCCCGGTCTGTAACTACCTAGTAATTCATGCTCAACTTTGAGAAAAACACCACGTTACTGAGTTATCTGCGTTCTCTGCTGAAATGTTAGGCACCAGCTAAGTCTGTAAACCTTTGCTGAGCACTGGGTGTCCTAGCAAGTCCCTCGTGGAATCTCTTGCAGTGTACGACCAGAGAACACAGCACCGCTGCCTGCTGAGGGCTCAGCTTTCTGTGACCTCACTCTGTGTTTGTATTACATTCCTTCATTTGAGCAAACAGATGTTAGTGTCACACACTTGGCACTAGAAGATATAGATTGTACATTCAAGCAAAACTCAATCCTAATATAATTTCCTTAATGGCCTTCATTTGGTGTTAGATATCACTTCAGTTCTGCGTAAGCAACGGAGCAGAACACGAGGAGTGCATTAGCCGTAATGTTGCAATGGGAAGCACATGCTCCACTGAGGCAGTGGAATATTATCCTTAATTATGATTTGAAGCTGTAACATTTGGACGCACTTTTTTCTCCTGTTCCCTATATTCATTTTTAGCCAAATAATGTTGGGATACGCAGGAAGCACCGCCATATAGTAAAGTGTCATTCACTTGAACATGGCAGACCAGAGGAAAGCCTGTTTCAGCGTGAGTGCTGCATGAGTCCTGCACGAAGCATTGTGGTGGAGGGTGGGGGCAGCCTTCCTGGGTCTCGCACGTTTCCAATATAATGTGTTCTCTGTTTTATTGAAGGAAAGCGTGGACCTGGGAGAGATCATGTTTTCCCTTTGTTATTTACCAACTGCAGGTCGCCTCACCTTAACAGTCATTAAATGCAGGAATCTCAAAGCTATGGATATCACTGGTTACTCAGGTAAGTGCTCGGATCTTGGTTGAGATGGGCCCTTCTTGCACTTGCAAGCCCTTATTACAGAAAAACTGATGGAAACAGTTGATTATTTTCCTTCCAAGAAGTCTGCAGTGCTGGTTCTTCAGTGCCTGAACCTCATGTCAGCACTCACACAAGTACGAGAAATGGGAGATTCAATTGGTACACAGACATCTCTTTTTCTAAAATTACATTTGCCTCATGGTAACTCACAGTCCAGCCTGGGATAATGCTGTTTCTACATTGTGATGGTAGCAACATTAACCCCCATACATAGAAGGCCTTTTCCTATCTCTTCCTCTCCAGATCCCTATGTCAAAGTGTCTTTGCTCTGTGATGGGCGAAGACTGAAAAAGAAGAAAACCACCATAAAGAAAAACACACTTAATCCCACTTACAATGAAGCAATAATCTTTGACATTCCCCCGGAGAACATGGATCAAGTCAGTCTGCTTATCTCCGTCATGGATTACGATCGGTAGGTGGGAGGCTCTGGAAAGCTGGAGGGGAAAACATCTGTTGGGTGCAGGTTTTCCTGCTCAGTGGCTGTTTTTCTCGTATCAGGGTCTTGACCGCACAGCTCTGTGGCATCAGTCTGTCTGCGCTGGGGGCTGCATGTGCTGGCAGGGGCAAACGAGATCGTGCAGTCCCGACAGCCCATGTTTACTTGCACCGTGCCTCGCAGTGCCGATGTCGTGGGGTCAGAGGTCTCAGCTGGACACTGTGTGGGCAGTCTGCATGAGAGATAATCATGTTGCTTTTCTACTGCTCTTCAGAGTGGGTCACAATGAGATTATTGGGGTTTGCCGTGTGGGGGTCAACGCCGAAGGACTGGGCAGAGACCACTGGAATGAGATGCTGGCATACCCACGCAAGCCCATCGCCCACTGGCATCCCTTGGTGGAGGTCAAGAAGTCTTTCAAGGAGGTGTGTACTTGTTCTTTTCTTTCAGTGCATGTACTGTGCATGAGTGAGCTGGTTCAAGGTTTTCAGAGAGCTTCTACTCTCACGTGGGATTTTCTGAGAAGAACCGAGGGAATTTTCTCACCAGAAATGAACTCTAGAAAACAACCATTTCTGTATTGTCTTGAAATAGCTCCTTGAGCTTGCAGGCAAGAAGGAAAGAAACTGTGTTTACAGATGTGACTGTTGTATTGGATTTTGTTTTGTTCTTGTTGCTGTGGTTTTTTTTTTTTAAATTAGAGATTGAGAGCAGTAAGGAAAGTGAATGCTGTTCTGATTGCAGAACAAATTGTCCAGGGATATCACCTATTTCAAGTTTCAATTATTTAATCCTAAAAGATTTTTCTGTTGACTCATCTCCAAGCCTTTGAGGGAGAATAAATAGAACAAATGCAATTGCTCTAAGCATCTCCAGAGAAAGAGATTCACTTGATGCAGCCTCAGATGATAAAATAGGGTTGAAATGCCTGGGTACCATTTTGACCATCACTAGCATTTTCTTCCTCCTTGCACTCCATTTTCTCACACTCCTATAGAGCTCTTTGGGTTTTGCCTGATTTAGGTAATAAATTCTGGATGAGAGAGATGTGGAAAATGAAAAGGTGTGAAAAGAAAGACAGTATTTGTGGCCAGTGATGGTATAATACAGGCAGTAAAACCTCCCAGTGTATCTGGGGCTAAGATGGCATATTCCCACAAAGATGCAGACTAAGTACAGAACAAAAAGCATCTTATTTTCCCCTTGAAGTTCAGATACTGAGCCCTGCTGGAAGGCAGATACTAGGCTTGGTGATCCTCCCCAGCAGTCTGAATTAGTATACGTCAAACCCTGTGTTTCTCTGAAATCTCTTCTTTCCTCTCACAAGAATGCAGTTTGTGCTCAGTGCTCTCTATCCCAACTCTTACTCATCAGGCCGGTTCCTAAAAATTCACCTGTGCCCATCCCAAGGGCAGGTCTGCTTCTTCTGTTCTTTGTTTTCTCTGAGCATTTGTAAGCTGCAGCTGTGGGAGATGCAGCCAGATACCTGAGCAGAGCTCTGCTGCTGTTTGCAGTCCTGCATTTCACTATCACAGATGAAACACAGAGCTCTGTCCAGAGGAAAAGCCTCTTTTCTTGGACTCAGGTCAATTATACCCAGTGGGAAAACCTGGCAATTCATATTTTAGTTTAAGACGCAGTGGAGATACACGTATCAGATCCCAGAAATTTGGAAATCCACGTTCACGTGTATGGAGCATTTTGTGACCTCACATTGTGCTGCTGCAGTATGTCAGCGGTGCAGAACCGGTGTAAATCAAACTAGAACTGAACCGACGTGCAATTTGTGTGAAACGGGAGCACTACGTTTGAGCGGGGAGCGGTGCCAGGCTCCCGCCAGCCTTTCCATGCTGAAGCTCTGGCACCGCACACAGGAGCCGTGGCTGTCTGGGCAGGCGGCACCTCGCGCTGCCCCGGGGAGCTGGGCATCAGGCACGGCCGCGCTCGGCACAAAGGCTGCGCAATCTGTCGCTTGGCGGGTTCGCTTGAGGTCTGTATCGTCCGTAGCACCTCACGGCATGAGGACCCCAGCTGCCGTGTCCGACCCAGGGGCAGGAGGTCCTTCTTCGGTTTGTAATTTATATGACTATACTCACTAATTTTCAGATGCAGGTGGGAGTTTGAAAGAAAAAGTTTTTGATAATCAATAGGAAACAAAAAGAGGCACAATTATGGTGATGACGCTCAGAAACCAAGTCAGGCATGTAAGATGACTCACCTTCTAAAATATACTTTGAAAACCACTGCTGATCCCCCAAGACTTTGGAAAAAACCCTGAGTGAATCATTTCACCCCCCAAGTGCACAGGTCAGGAGCTCTGCTTAAAACAAAAGACAAAAAAAACCCTCTGATCATCTGTTCTGGTATTTCTGCCACAAGCTGCTGCACCGAGCCAGCAACCAAATGGTCCCAGTACGTATTTGCCCTTTTATGTTTTAACACGGCTGCCTGTAAATCCTTAATGCAGCTTTAAACCAAACAGAAAAGATACAGGCTCCTGGAGAGAAATTAATGGGAAATTACGCTTATTAGCTACAAGTAATCTCCTTTCCACACGTGTCTGTGCATTTTTTAAAGGTGTTTGGGCTCTGTCTGGTACCTTCATTACCCACCACTGTCGAGGCCGGGGCGCTGGGGCCGAGGGTCGCTGCTAGCCTGTCTGCCCTTGGACGCAGGCGCTGGGGAGAAGCTGCTGAGCCTCCATCCCTTCTTCACCTTTTTATCTTACATGGGGGTGAGCTCAGGCTGTGCTGGCATCCTGTGCAGTCATCCTCCATCCTCATCTTCATCTTCATCACTTTCAAAAGCGTTTGCAGCTGGGCACCAGCAAATGGAGCATTTGCCCTCCAGTTGATCCTCATGCTCTTCTCTGTTTGCGGTAGAGATTAGCAACAGCGTCCGCTGCACTTCAGCGTCTTTCCTGATTGAGTGCTTGATCTTAAGCTGACAGCGAGGAAGCTGGGATTGAATTGTCTTTCTGAACGCATAAAGGGAGCAGCGGACACCGGAGCTGTTAACTCGGGAGCACAGGGCTCTGCCGTCTCCGATGCCGCTCTGCTGTTGGGGGCCTGAGCCCCCCCATACCACACAGCCCGGGGCTGTGGACTGGTGAAAAAACTCTGGCCAAAAAAAAAAGGGATTTATGCCATGTTTTGGCTACAGCTCAGAATCAGAGGGAGGCGGACAGGGTACCCCTGGGGCATCCTCCTGCACCGTGGGCACGGCTCCTTGCCTGCCCAACACAAGGGCCCTCGGCGGCATCGGGACAGTTCCAGCAGCCCCAGAACTGGGCTAACACTGCCCAAATCCCTCCTTTTGAGGGCAGCCGCCTGACTCAGGCCCTTTCTCTGTGAGCCAGTGTTGCTCCTTCTTCTCTTTCATTGCTGCAATCTTCAGGGAAACTTACTTCTGGTACACGTCATGTCTTTGGTTGCTCCATATTTATCACCAGTGAGTAGCACCCTGTAGTGACTGCGCTTCTATAATGACCATCATCATTAAATAGAGACCAAGTGCAAATGAATCATTAATTACAGCCTTCTACATACTATCCTCCTCACACAGCTGTTTGGAAGGAGAATTTGCAAGAAGAAGACAGGAATCCCACTTGCTGTTGCATTTTAAATTTATTCTGACAGTGAACTCTTGTCCTCAGCACAAATCTGTGTTCATTTTTCCCAAGATCCTGCAGTGGCCTCAGCTCCCCAGACAAGCTTCAGCCATCCCACCCTTTGCTTTTTCTTCTGCATTTCTCAATAAATCCATCAATGAAGTTAAGTGATGTGTCTGTAAAAAGAAATATAAAATTCCAACGCATCTTTCCCGACTTTGAAGAGGACTTCCGAAAATTGAAGATTTCTCTGTTATCTATGAAAGACAAACTCTGTCTGGCACTGTAGAGCCGCAGCATCAGTGCAATGCAAAATGGGTCTTTGATGTTGCCAAGACCCTCTGACATTCAGCATGGGAGCACTTATTTGTTTAAACTACTCCTCCAGATAAAAACTGGTAACTCTGCTGAGAGCTAAGTCATGCCCATAATGAAGAGCAGCCATTTATCTTTAAAGATATGCAAACCTAACCTCTTTCAGACTTCTGGCATGTTTGACTTTCATCGATGTGTTCCTAGTTTCTGACTGTTAATTACAGAATAGATGGTTCACCGTTTCTAATTAAAAGAAGGAAAAGTATCTCCACGTTCCTCCCAGCACACCGATCACTTGAACCTAGTCGTGGAAAAGTTTCTGTCACAGTTTTGGAATAGCAGAAGTTGTTGCTGTAACTGCAGGAAGGAGCATGCTGAGGACTCTGCCAAAGCCCATTTCTGTTGTCATTTCTGCTCTCCCCTGGGGAGGCGGTATCCATATGATCAGTTCCCCAGGGATTTCAGCAAATGCATTTAATATGAGAAACATAGAAGAAATTGATTTCTTACCTTAAGGTGGCCTCTTTGGAAGGACAACATTTTCAGCTTCTTCATTCACTTCATTGATACTAGTCAGCAAAGAGTTTCTGCTTCTGGAGGAGAGGAAGGAACTGATCTGAGGGGGAAGGGGGCAGTAGAAGTACTGTAGCTCCTGTTGTCTCTGGGACATGTCCATCATTTGTCATTTGAATTGAATAAAACAAGACAGTGAGATGGGCTAGTACTCAAAATGAGGAGTAATGGGTTTGAATTATAATAATAGCCCCCAAGGCAGATGACTAATAATTTATGATCCCATAAGTATGGTAAAAAATGTTTGCTACATCTCCTGACTCTCTGATGTGATTTTCACTTTGAGAAACATCTCTGGTGCTGTGGACACAGCTTCTGGGTAGTCAGCTACCAGACTGGAAAGACTCAAGTAATTTGGCGATTAGGCAGTACTTCTGAAACAGGAGGGCAATGGCACTGGACCAGGAAATATCAGAAAGCTAAACCGAGAGCGAACTTCGTCTTCAGAGCACACAGAGATACTGTTTATCTCCCCCTTTTTGTGAGCAGTTCTCGCGACTGTGAATTGATTTACAAAGCAATAAAGCAAATTGTTCGGTAATTCTTCTTGAGTGGTTAAGCACAGGCGATCAATAAGTTGAAACATGCTGTAGAGCAGATGAGAACGTTGCAGAACGGGAGACGGGCAACGTGGTAAAGGGGTGTGAAGAATTTCAAACGCTCTCTTCTGTTTGCTTAGACTTGCTTTCTTTTTTCTCCCACCAGTGGCAAGGCCGGGCAGCGAGCTTTGACAGCCAGGGTTCCTGTCCCTCACCTAAACCACCGCCCACACCGTGATACAGAGCACAGCGAGTAAAACGGGACTAAACCAAGTTATTTTTGTACTTGGCCTACAGTCTCAGTAATTTCTTGCTGAGCAGCAGTGGCAGCAGCAAGACTCACCAGTCTAGTTGTTCCTGCGTAAGTAAAGGCAGAACCCCTTTTTGTGGTCAATACGTCTTTGTCTAATATGTTTCTCAAGGTGATGTTTTTTTTGTGGCTTTTACTGTACGGATCTGTTTCCAGACGAAGAAGGTGGACTGAGACATGAGCTGGAAGTTTGGTCTGTAAAATTAACGTATAAAATAGCTTTTAGTGTGTACGAAGGCTGGAAAAGTGCAACGATGATCTGAGTGTCTGCAGGCGGCGCAGGTGGCCGGGGAGGGGACATCTGGTCCAGCCCTGCTGCGCTGCTGCCCGCCCGCCAGAGCGGCGGCGAAGGACATGGGAGACTTCTGGTCCAGGAGCAGCTCTCGGCTTCGGCGTCAGCCCACGCCCGGCCGTGCATTCACAGCTCTCCTGTCCGCGGGGAGGTGTTCGTGAGCTGTCAGAAGTTTGTGCAGTGTGTATCCCACTTTTCTTCCGTCATATAAAAAACATGGTCAGTTCCTCAGGGGGGAAATCTTTTTCCCTTATTTAAAGTCTCCCTAGAGCTATCTGCATGATAAGTTTCTTAAGACCCCTTTGTAGCTGCTGCTCAGCATCCCCCGTACATCACCACGTTATCTGGAGCGGAGAGAACTGCATTGCCACAAGCGAGGGTCAGACACAAAGGGGAAAGGTGTTACAGAGATAGGTGACAGCCTTGCAAGAACGCTAGATTTTTAGTTCTTGTATGATCCTAGTAATAAAGGGTGAACAAAAGGATAAAGGGAAATAAACACACCACCAACATTAAAAAAAGCTTCCAAATCTTTTTTCTTGAACTATCAGCACTTCCTTGATAAAAAAGCTTCTAAGGCCTAAACACTGGAGGAAGATCAAGGTTTAAATAAACAAAACTTGGCTGCAGAGGCCAAAAATGAAGTTATAACATCCCAAGCACTAGCTTTGCAAACACAGCTAACTCAGCTGATCTTTATCAGACAGCTGTGGATTTTGGACACTTTCTCATCGTGGACTTTTCTCTGAGTACATTAGTGCTGTTTGTTTTACTATAATTAAATTATGTAAATGAAAATATTTTGGTTTCAAGTTAAAACAAAATTTGCTAGTGAGGCAGCCATTTCTCCTTACAGTAGGTTAGCAGAACTGCATACATCAGCCACAATTTTCGGGTCAGCTTCAGTTTCCATCTTCTTAAATGTCACAGCATCAGCCTTCACTGAACATCATGACTGGTAGAGAAGGGCATTTGTTTGCATTGTTTTTCTGGTAAGATGAATCCTTTCTTCAGTGAAGGACAAACACATAATTTCTCATCATACCTTGTGTCTTAATCCTCCTTATGTGCCACATGCTATAGAAGCAGAAACTCAATAAAATTACTTTATTTGTAAGCCTTGCCTTGTCTGGTGAAATATTTCCTCTTGCGAGAACAGCAATTGTGTGTTTTGTGATTTTAGACGGTGACAGTCGTCAGAGCAGATGCTATAAAATGTGCTAATAAGAGACCGGTGCGTGGTATGAGGCACTGCAAGGGCAGGCTGCGTGACTGGCAGCGGACACTCAGGCTAGGAACACTGCAGTTCCTGCATTTCCTGGGCCTTGGAGTGGCTGGTGGGTCAAAAACCACCCGCAGTCCCCCCAGACCTTGGCCTGAGCTGAACTGAGCCTCGGCTGTTAATGCCGTGAGGCGGAAGCGCCTCTTGCAGATGGAAGCACCTGTACGGCATGAGGCAGCAGCCACGGCAGCCCCAGCAGGATGCCAGGGTGGCACTTGACAATCACTCATTGCACTAACACGCTCAAATCCTTCTTCTCGTTAATCCTGGCTTCTTGGTTTTTGGTGTTCTCTGTATAATTTCTGTCTTTTATCCATTCTTCTTGTTATCTAGGCTTTAGTCAAAACATACGTGGGGTTTGACACAAAGCCTCTATTTTTAATCCTTGCCTCGCACAGATAATCAATTTCCACTCAATACTGGCTGTCACTTGCATTACTGGAAAACTGGATCTCACGCTAGTGAATAACACCCACGCCTGGATGGCTCAGACCCCCTACACTTATATTTAAAATGCTGAGATTTTGCCACGTCCCTCGGTAAGGGGATAATCAAACCATTGTGTGCTTGTCATCACTTCAGCACAGCCACTCGAGAAGATTGGTCACGCTAATGGAAACGAGACACACCGTGCAAGTGCAAAGATTTCCCTTTAATCTAATCCTCTGAAAAGGAGCCGAGTCTGGCACAAGTGCCATCCCAGAAATAGTTGTTTTCTTGCTCCTCAGTTTCCAGGTACTCAGAAACTCAGGGAGAAGTTTATTACCAAGGGAAACAAGAAGGACCAGCACAGGCCCCGTCCCATGGGAGAGTCTGCCATCGTGGGACTCGCACCCCTTTGAGCCTCGCTGCCAAGGCGAGGGTCCCTGGGAGAGCGGTGCTGGTGGCAGAGCTGCCCCCTGAGCACGGCCACCGGGCAGGGGCAGGAGACTCACAAACCGAGTGCTGGCTGCTGGCCCCTTTGCAAAGCCTGCAAGCAGCCACAAAGGAATAGTCTGTTTCATTCTGAGTACTGCAAGCAAAATAAACACACCCCAGTATTCCTAGAACTTCCTTCCCCTCCTCTTCTTTTTAGTTTCAGTCTCACAGTCTCCTGAAGTGAGGGCTGACTCTCAGGCTGCTCCTTGAACGATGGGGACACGGGAGAAGTGAAATCCCGCGGGTGCACTGCGCTGCCCATTGCCAGGGGTCAGAGGGCTGAGGAACTGCCCCGGCCAAGTGACCTCCCCTCTGAAAACAAAATCACTTGGTATATCAGAACCAAGGGAATGAGAACACACTCAGCACTTGGGCACTACAGACAGACAGGAAAGAGGAAATTTTCCTTTCATGCTCCACAGCAAAAAAATATCTACCCTTCTTTTTTGCAATAAAAGGTAACATAGCCTGCCTTTTTTTTGCAGGGCTGAGCATCTCACCAAAATCAGGTCTGTGAGGGGGCCAGTACTGCAGGTGAGCCGCAGAGAAGTGGATTTTGGCTCCTCTTTGCAGATGCACAGGCTTAGAAAATCTGGATCTTTGTCCAAGTGCCAGAGGCACATCCTGGTAGCTCTACTCGGCTCACAAAGCTCTGCAGTCAGCCTTCAGTGGCAATGCTACTTGAATGTTCAAGAAACATTGTGGTTTTTTTCCCCTGGACTGCTCTCAAAGATAATGTGCAATTGTATTTTGCAGCTTTAAATATATTTTAAAGACAGTGCGTTAGTCATGCAAATATAATTATGTATCTTATGTTTCCATGTCACTTGTAATGAAAAATACAAATTTAAAGCACATATTTAAAAAATCTAGTGTAGGTTTCTATTAAAAATGCAGTTCATTAAAGCTAATGAAGTACCTTGGAATGGGTCAAGGCAAATCCAGAGCATGTTCTGTTGCCGTGGGAACAGCCAGCACCAAAGCCAAGTGCAGACAAGTGGTTACCTGCAGCATCAGAAACAACGGGCAAAAATGTGAGTACGGGAGAAAGCTGCCCCAAACGCTGAGCGGCATTTTCCCGCCTGCAGTGCCAGCAACACCAAGATCCCCGTGGTCTGTTTGCCAGCAATACTCTGGGACAAACTACATGAATGAAGGAGGAATTTGCTCATTGTTCTGCTGATTTCCGTTTGACACTCAAGACCATGCTGCCTGCTCTCCCGAGTCATGGACGCCCCACTAAGCCCCCATCCCTGGCTCCAACAGCCCCGCTCGCTGCATTTCCCTTGCCTGAGCAATTCCATGGAAGTGCCAATCTTTGCATCGTTTTTCATTTACAAGGGTTCATAGCTAATGCCACCCTATTTTATGACAAACAGAAACACTGGTAATTTCTGTTTGGTTTGACCCTACCTCTGTAGTAATGGCAGCAATCTTCCGTAATAATCAGAGTTTCATGGTGATAGCTCCCTCCAGGCTGTCAGGCACCTGCGGCAGCAGGACAGCATCTCTGTGTGAGCACAGCCAGGGTGCTGCTCTGTGCCCCCCCAAGCCCCACACCCACCCCCCAGCACTGGTGCAGCCGTGGGCACTGGCTGCGCCGGAGCCCTGGGCCGGACAGGGCATCTGCCCTGCTCATACTTCCCCAAACTCACTGAGTCTCAGCCAGAGCCGAGGGAGTTGGACAAAAAAACAAGCAAAACTTTATCTCGTGTGTCTTGGAGCGGGCCTGTGATCCCGGAGCTGTGGCCAGTGCTGAGGTAAAGCCCAGGTGAGGGAAACCCAAGCCCTCCCTCGCACAGGGAGAATCACTGCATCCCTCAGCAGTTTTTGCCTCAGGAGGATGTACTAAGCAGAAAATTCGGATTTATTTCAGAAAGGCTCTGGGGAGCTGATTTTCAAAGAGGAAAGAAATTGAAGAACTTCTTAGCTGAATAGCTGAGCTAGCATTTTTCTGTCCTCAGGAAACAACTTTCATAATAATAGCATTAGTAAAAATAACAACCCAAAGAAAATCCCAGTGAAATCACGTAGATTACAGGATGCGTGAAATCCCTGGGATGGCGTGAGCTGTCTGCGTGAGTCCTCCTCACATCAGCAATATCCTTGTTGGCTGGAGAAAGATAGGTTACCATGAACAGGAGCAGCTCACGCAGAGTAATTCCTCTTGATCAGAGTACTGAAATAACTGCAAATTCTGTCACTAAACAAAACTGTCCAGAAAATACTGAAACTGTGTGTCCCTTGTAGCACATCCCAGATCACCCCCAGCTCTGCTGTCCTCCCAGTTCTGCTGCAAAGTCCTGGATAGAGTGCTTTGTTGCCTCCCAGTTCATGGGTGATGAGACCTCAAGCAGATGTTACGTGGGCAGAAATTCCTATTCGAATTTAAAAGCCTGTGATTACACTTGCCAACCAGCCATTAAGAAAGTGCTAAACGGAGAAATTATCCCCTCTTCCTGTTTCAATACAATAGCATCTTTATAATGCCCTTGTTGAACTTGCCTACTTTTCGTTTTAGTTCCCTTGTTTCAAATACTAGATGCAGAACCACGTCACTTTATCAATAGCTCCTGTGAGATGGAAAAGAGTCAAGAGAAAAAGAAAAAAAAGAAGCTCCAATATCCTTGAGAATTAGACAAAGAGGAAAAAAAATTAGCTGGAAGATGCTGCTTTCTCTTCCCCACTGTTAACATCACTTCTCAATTTACTTTATCAGATTGCCTTCCAAAGAGCAGTAATTTTCAAAAAGAACCGAGACGAAAGGAATCATTACTTACAGAGGCTCTTCGTTAAAGAGATGAAAAATCTGGCAATTAAAGCACAAGGAGCCGCAGACTCGAGGAGAACAGCGACTTCTCTGGAGCGGTCACGGCACCCCATTTCCCGCTAAGCCCTCCTTAGGGACGGCGATAACGCGACGGCGA